>NW_026440362.1:0-56438 GCF_025698485.1 Gossypium arboreum
GGGGGTTTATCTCGCAGCATATCGTCAGCAAATGTGTGTAACTAACACCTCTTTCTTAGTCTAGATCGGCAAAAGCCGAAAAGCAAATGCAAAACTAGTATTTTGTAGATTTGGTGTAATGCTCGTGAGGTAAATCGATTAATATTTTGGTAAGCTGCAAAATTTGGACTGCAAAGTGCATGATTTCTGTGCCCTCGATATTTTTGGGCTTAATGGGCCAAAATTGGAATGATGGGCCAACGGGCCCAATTCGGTAAGAACCCTCGGTAGTGATTCTGTTAGTACGTGAAAGGTAGGAATATGCATGAAAACCCTAAAATGGATAAATTACTGAAATACCTTTAAAAGTGAAAAATTTACAATTTTACTCCTAGGAGATAAATTACTGAAATACCCCTAGGGTTAAATTGACCTAAATGCATGTTTGACTGTTGTTATTTACTACATGCCATGTTGTTATTATCTGATGCATGGGACTGGGATATTGACGGAGGAAGTACTGAAAGTGGCTTGTCCACGTACTGGAGGCTTTGCCTCAATTCTTTGATAACGACAAGGTCAAGGTGAATGTTGAGAGTTTGGGTGGGTTGAGCTATTCCCCACATGGAGTGTATGGCTGGTACGGGTGGAGTGTAGTGGTTGGTGGGTTGAGTAGTCTCCCCAAATGGGCTTGCATATGTTTACTGATGTTGCATGTATTTTGAAATGGGCCTATGGGCCATACTATTATCTGAATAAGGGGCTAAGGCCCGTTATTGTAATTTGAAAGGGCTCGCCCATACCACTGTTCTGAATGGGCTTAGGCCCAATAGGCTTGAGTGACTTGGGCTTTGAATGGGTTTTCCTTACACCGAGTTTCCCCAAACTCACCCCTTTTATTTTTATCCACGCAGAAATCCCCAACCATAGTGGGCTTGGAGCGTGAGGGAATTGGAGTGGCCACCCGCTTCGAAAGTTTGATTTTCTTCGGTGAACTGAACATCCTTTTATTTACGTTTGAAGTTTTGGGTTTTAAATGTAATAAGGCTGCTTAATTATTGTTGATGGTTTTAATATGTATTACTAAGATAGGTATTACTTATTTTAACTGTTGAAACTAGATAGCTTTAGGCGCGTTTTCAAAAATAACGATTGATTTCAAAATAACACGACAACAAGCAAAGCTTCCATAATGTAAGTATTTTCCAAAATTAATCACTTTTCCTAAAAATGACTTAATCAAATTGGTTTCCTAGAAATATCCATGACGTTAAGGTGTGGCAATGGCGGTATGCATGTTCAGGATTGGACCCGAAGGAGCTTGGTATAAGCGATCCGATGGACTCACCACCTCTTTCCGGTTTCCTACCGGTGCATAGCTTCCATTCACTTTAATCCTTAATGAATTAATCTTTTGAACATCAAGTACGATTTTCGGACTTAGAATAGAAAAAAAATTTTAACGCTTTTGATGTGGTCATGGGATCCGCCATAACTTCGGGCCGGGTTTGGGGTGCTACAATCTTTATAGGAGAGAGTGAAATATGGAGACTTGAGCAAGATGAAAATGATATTTTACCCGTGTTGAAGTTGAGTTACAATCATTTTCCATCTCATTTGCAACGATGTCTTGCTTTTTTGTCCTTGTACCAAAAGGATGAGATCTATTTGAGTGACAAAATCATCCGTCTTTGGATGGCAGATGGACTCCTTGAGCATCCAAAGCAAAATCAAGAGTGGGAAGATGTTCGCAAACAATATTTAAATGAATTAATGTCAAGGTGCCTCATCCAAAAGGAGATGAAATTTTGCTTGTAATTTACCTTCAAAATGCATGATCTGGTACATGATCTTGTATTAGATGTGTCTCAAAAAGAGTGTAAAACAGTGAATTACGAAACAGAAACGATTGATGAAAATGTTCGACATTTATTATTATGTGATGAGAAGTTGGTTAAAGTTCCACGTGTTTTGGAGGAAATGAAAAAAAATCCGAACAATAATCATCAAAGATGTTTCAACAGAATCAAAGACTACTAATGAATCACTTATAAATCTGTGCATCTCCAATTTCAAGTATCTACGAGCATTAGAATTAAGCTATTCACCATTGAACGCTTTACCAAATTCCATTTGTACCTTGAAGCACTTAAGAGACCTAGACTTGCACAGATGTAGGGGTATACGTGAACTTCCGAGGTCTTTCTATAAGCTTCGCAGCTTGTAATCGTTAAATTTGGTAGGTAGTGGTTTGGAGCAGTTGCCTAGCAGCGTGCTAAGGTTGATTGAGCTTAGACATCTAGTAATAACCGTCGACGCTAACCATTTGAAAGAAATACGAGCAGGATATTGGACTTCTCTTCAATACTTGAAATTGCATTATTGTTTGGAATTAGAATGTTTACCTGAAGGAATGCAGTATCTGAAGTCACTTCGGACACGAACACTTGTCGTAAGTAATTGTATTAGACTTGTCTCATAGCCAAGGAGCTTGAAATTCCTAACTAAGTTAGAACAAATTGAAATAATTGGTTGCTATCAAATCAATTTAGAAATAGAAGTAGAAGAGGAAGAAGACAAAGACCTTCAGTTGAGCCTTAAAACTCTCTTACTCGTTGACTTACATTCTGTAACAGATTTGCCACGATTGCTTCTTCAAGGATCTTCTTCCACTTTGCAGCAATTACGAATTATGCGGTGTCCAAACTTGTCCGTTCTACCAGCATGGCTACTGAATCTCACTTCTCTTCATAGACTTGGTATTATGGATTGCAGAAATTTGTCAGCTCTACCAGAGGGAATAGACCGCCTCACCAACCTTAGAGATTTGAGAATTTATAGTTGTCCGCAGTTGAGCAAAAGATACAGACAAAATGGGGTGAAGATTGGCACAAAATTGCTCACATTCAAGAGCTTGTTATTGAGGATTAAGATTGAGGTATGTGGTAAAATTTTAATTTCTCTGTCAGATTTGATTTCATATTATATTTCCCTTTAGAGTAGAGTAGAGACGTTTGTGTTGTTTACTTTCTTTAAAAAAGCAGGGTTTTGGTTGCAAATTTCGTGTGTTTAATGTTTGTTAAAGTACTTAATGTGTTTTGAAACATTGTATGTAGGAATGTGAAGATGGAAGAATGAAGCAATGGTTGAGGCAGGACACGGAAGACTTTTGCATTTAGATTTTAGTCGTAATTCTAATGACCGAGCTTTTGCTTTGGATGTTTCAAATGGCTTCATGCTATGGTCTGTAATGTTTGTTTGATATGTATCAACTTTTAACTTTATGCATATTTATGTATTCTCATGGTTCCTTTGTTTTTATAATTTAGTATACTTTCTTTTTTTGTTCATTAGTATATAAATAAATTAGTATGAAAAATCAAAATGCCATTACAATTAATTAAAATTTATAAATGAAAACAACATAATTAAATTTGATATATATTAAAAAATCTCTTGATAAAATCTCTTTAAGTGGATCATCACCATTTTAAAAAATTCATTTCATTTATAAAAAGAATAATTTTTATCACGAATCATTGTTGAGTATCCTATTACAATTTGATCCAAGATTTCTAATGTGGCCTTATGGAAACATCACAACCCGACTGCTGCGCACGTAGTTCAGCAAGCTGGCTTGCTGTTTATGATGTGTAGACCTTGATAGCCTACCGTGGGAGGGGTTGATTGTTGGTGCAAGACTCCATTGGATAAGTTAAATTGCAACATTCAGTGTATTGTTTTCATAGATAGTGACGTTATTGAGTGAGCTGTTATTGTTAGAAATGACGTGAGCAGTTCTGTATTTTGCATTTATGGCTATCGAGGTGTTTTTTTGACCCTTATGTGGCTGAAGTTTATGCCGCTCGAAAGGTTCTTAAAATCATATTGGAATTTATTAGAATTGGTTTATAAGTATTTGGAGGTGTTTGGGATTATATAAACGAGTTTTGGAGGGTCGAAACAACTCAAAATAAAGTTTATATCCTACTTTAGCATTGATGTATCAATATAAGCGGGGAAATATATTGATACATCTTCTTGCTATTAGATGTGTTAAACTTCGGTTAAAACCGATTTAATCGACCGAATTGATCTAATTCGGTTAATCGGTCGGTTAAAGGATCTAGTTTGATCAGAATTTGGTTAAAGGTTTTCTGGAATTTTAGTTAACGGTTAACTCGATTTGAAATCGAGTAATTAACCTAACTTAATAAATAATATTATATATTATATGTATCGGCTACTACTAATTTGGTTAATTCGGTCAAATGAACATTATCAAATTTTTATTATTATATGTTTTATATTTGTTTTAACAAAAATATAAAATAAATTCGAGTTAACGGATCGAATTAACGGTTAAAGGATTAAAAAGTTCAATTAACGCGGTTAACATTAGTTCAGTTCAATTAACCGTTTAAACACCCCTATTTGTTACTTTAGCTTTTTGCATTATGTTATACATATTATAATACGACTAGGCCAAGTAACAATATGTATTATACCATCACCCAAAAATCACCTCAAAAGTCACTTATTTTAACACCTATAATCTTGACATCAAAACATGTACTTAGGAGACTCATAATTCATATTTAAAACATTCAAAGTTTAATTCAAATCATCTTTGAAACATGTGATCATCAATACACTACAAGTGTAACCAAAATCAAACATCATACTATCTAACTTCCTACTAGAAGCTAATAACGTGTTTGGTTCGCTGTAATGATAAATTCATTCCAGACTTACTTGCTAAAGAGTTAAAATTCATATGTTCAGTTAATTTTATCCCATTCCACGGAATATGTTATAACAAGAGAAACTTGAATAAGGTCTGCATAGCCATTCAGAGCCTTCCCTCATAATGGATAATTCAATGGCTCCCGTAATAAACATCACCAATAACTCAAAAATGGGTAAGCCAACTAAAAGTGAAGATTTACATAAAAAAATGGAGAATTAAAAAAAAAAAACACCAATAAAAGAAGGAGAAAGTGGGTTGATTGTAGAGAATAGGGAGAAATAACTAGCATGATGGAGATCAAGAGCTGAAATTTTCAGTGTGAGGACACGGTGGTTGATAGCAAAAACCATGGTGGCTGGCGGCGGCAGCTATTGAAATCGAAATGGCAGTGTTTGTTCCAACATTTTCTGGGTTTTATTATGCACTCTTCTAGGAGAATAGGACATTCTAGAGAGGAGAGGAGAATGGATTGTATAAAACGTGATTCCACGTCATCCATATCACTTTCTAATAGGAGAATGACAATTCGGCTTTTTCTTCCTGATTTTGGTTTTTCCAACTGAAAAAATTCAAATCCAACTAAATGTAACGACCCGAATTTTACCGTTACAGAAAAAGTGTATTTTCGGGTCTCCGTTTCTGAAAAACGGATTTGTAAATATTTATTAAAAATATTTACAAAGTAAAATGAGTGGTTAATTAAAGTTTAATTAAGTGAATTTAATTTAATTAAGAGTAATTAAGAAAAGGACTAAATTGAATAAGGGTAAAAGTTGAATTATAAATTAAAAGAAAATAAAAAGGACTAAAAAGGAAATTATACAAAAGTATAAATTGAGGCGGTTTACCGTGAAGAAAATCTAAGATTTTTATGTTTAGTATATTATTATATTATTATATTATTATATTTTTAATTATATTATATTATATATAAAAATAGAGGTGTGCATGGGTAGGCTACTCGGCCTAGGCCCACTGCCAAAAATGGGAGGTTCGGATAAAAATATAGGCCCGAAATATGGGTTTGGGCAAAAAAGAGGCCCGTTTAGAAAATAGGCGGGCTCGGGTAAAATTTTTTTGAAATATATATTTTTATTTTTAATCATATTTATATTTTAATTTTAATTTTAATATAATCAATTTTATTATATTTTTTAATTTGTGTATTGTTTTAAGAATTGTTTTAATATATTTTTATTTGTTTCTTGTTTTAATATTTGTTTTAAATGTATTTGATTATTTAATATATTTTAAAATTTTTATTTAATGAAATAAGTTAAAAAATTTTAATATGGGTCGGGCGCCAGGCTCGGGCTTAAAATTTTATTTCGGGCTGAGTTTGGGCAAATTTTAGGCCCATATTTGGGAGCTGGGCGGGCCTAAAAACGGCCTAAATTTTTTTGTGGGCTGGCCGCCCGCCCATGCACACCTCTATATAAACTAAAGAAACAAAAGAAAGGAAATAGAAACAGAATGAAACGAAACAGAGAGCAGGGGAGAAAAAGAAAGAAAGGGAGAAAAGGGAAAATTAAAGGTTTGAAGTTTTAAGCTTTAATAGGTAAGTCAATAAAGCCCCTTTTTACTTAATTTTGATGTTTTAGAAGTTTTGGAACAAAGTTTTGATAAAATTAAGTTGATATTTTGAAAGTTATTAGATTTCTAGATATTGCCCATGTTAAATAAAATGATGAATTAAGGGCTAAATTGATAGAAATTCAAGTTAGAAATGATATAAGGGTTGAATTGTAAAGTGATTCATAAGTTTTATGCTTTAAGGACTAAATTGAAAGAATTTCGAAATTATAGTTTTATGATGAAAATGTTGGACAGCAGCAGTAGTCTAAGTTTGAAAATTCACCAAAAATTGTAGAAATTGAATTAGAGGATGAATAAAATATGGAATTAAATCTTATTGAGTCTAGTTTCTTATAGAAGAGACGATATAAGCAATTGAATTGTAAATTATGAGATATAATAAATTTTGTGAGACAAGATCAGAATGAATTCAGGTTCCACTGTTCTGACTTTGGAAAATCCCCAAAAATTGGAGAAAAATAATTATAGGTCTAAAGTTATATTTTTAGAATCCCTAATGAGTCTATTTTCAGGAGAAATCAACGGGAATATTATCAGAGTTATGTACTGTGAGATAATTAATTTTTAGTGAAGAAGGGACAAACTGTCAGACAGCAGAATAGGGTGAATTTAAAGAATAAACTGTACTTAATGGCTAAACCAAAATTCTGAAAATTTTATTGTAAGAAGATTTGTGAGTCTAGTTTCAGGAAAAATTAGCGGATCTTAATTTAGAATTCTGTAACTCAAGATATGAATTAGTAATTTATTAATGATTATGAATTGTATTAATTTCAGTAGTCAATGTGGTACCGAAATCTCGGCTAAGAAAGGACAAGACAATGTCAACGGAAGTTAGCTCGAAAATTACGGTTCGTATTTCTATAATCCAAACTTAGTCATTATTTATTATATTTATATACATATGGCAATTGTTAGTGATTGAATTATGATGTTTTACAATTGAAATGGATTGATTTTGGTATGCGATGAATTTATATTGATTGAAATTATTTTGATTGAAATTATATTGATTGAATTATATAATATATATGATTTATGTAAAAATTTGAATATTGAATGAATGTTATATTGAAAATATATTGATTGGAAATATGAGGAAATTGATATGAATATATGAAATTGTGATATTTGAATATTTGATATTGAAAAATGAATTGAATTGTATTGAATTATGAATTAATGTGAATAATTCAAATATATTGTTGAATTGTATGAATTGTGAAAATGGGTGAATATATGTCATTATCAGAATGGTATATTGATGAAAGAATTATTAAATTGAGAAAGTGAATGAAATACCCTATTAACTAGTCGGGCTGAGTCGGATATAATTGGCATGCCATAGGATCTGGAAGTGTACGGGATTTGTCGGCTTTATCGATTAGGCACTTTATGTGTCGTATTTCAGGCACCTCGTGTGTCATATCAGGCACCTCGTGTGTCGTTTTAGGCACTTTATGTGTCGTACTCTGATCAGGCACTATGTACCGTTTTAGGCACAATGTGTCGTATTAGTGTATTTGGGTTGGAATCCGTGTATCCGTCAAAGTCCGGGTTTGTTAATAGGGGTAAATAAGTGAAAGATAAATCGAATAAATTTGATTGATCAAGCTATTGAAATGAAACGAGAAATTGAATTGAGAATTGAAAATTTAGATATGAAATTGAAAATATGAACCAAAGGTTCATGAAGTGATTGGAGTTCGAATTGATGATATATGATGCCACTTGATGAATCGAAATGTGATTTGAGATACATGAATCGTATGTTTATAGTGAAAGCTATCAGGGATAGTAAGTTGATATGATATAAATGAAATTGACTGTTATTGAAATGAATTAAAATGGAATATGATTGATAAGTGTATAGTTGAATATAGTTTAATGATATTGAATTGTGAATAAATTAAGGAAAGCTATACCAAGTAGTAAGTGAAAGAATGGAGTAAATCGTAATGGATTTATTTAAGAATTGAACAATTATGTTATTGTGTTTATTATATGAACTGTATAAAATTTTTATGGTAAATAGTTGAAATTTATCTATGAATAAATAATTGCATAATTGTAATTGTTATTATGATCTTAAGTATTTGTTATATTATTAAATGTTCGGATTATAGAAATACCACTTGAGTATACCATACTCAGGTGCATCGTTTGTTTCCGTGCGCAGGTTAAGTAAAGATAGTACGTTGAATCAGCATCCCAGGACGATCCCGAATTAATTAAGGTAAAGTATGTTGAGTATTGATAATGGCATATACCCAGGATGTTTAATGAGAGTCATTTAGGTTGTAGAAGTATTGATGAAATGAGTAAATTATGGTTGACAACGGTATGTAGTATGAATTTTGAAATTTACTAAAAATTCGTAGTGATTCTAAATTAGTCCCGAATTGAATTTACTGTTCATATTGGACCCGAGGGCCCATTAAAGGGATGACATCTTAAAACTAGAATGTGTGTGAATATTTATTTTAATTAATGACCGAATTGGACTGTTGATGGTAATGTCTCGTAACCTTGTTCCGTGACGGTATAGGGTTAAGGACGTTACACTAAAAATGCTAAAAATTAGGAGGAAAAATCTAATTTGTCATTTTACTATTGGAAAGTGATAGAGATAATATTAAATCATAGTTTTATACAATCTTTTCTAAGGAAGAGAGAGGACAAATTTGCAAAGAAGAGTTAATAGAAAGAGAAACATCTTTGTTTTGATTAATGTAGTTTTCTTAGAGTAATGGATTGATATAAACTTGATAAACTAAAATATTTTAAATTTAAATATTATTAAATAATTTTATAAAATTATTAATTAATTAATTTTAAAAGTTATAAAAATATCTAAAATTTTAAATCTAATAATAAATTATTTAATAAGTAAATTTAAACAATTTAACATGTGCTAATATTGATTATAACTATAAAATAATCATTCCACCTTTCATTAATAATAGTGTAAATTAGAACTTATGCAAAGATGAATGAGTTTATTATATTTAAATTAAAAGATATATTTAATTAATTCATATTTTTATTTATAAAATATTTACACATATTATAATTTAGTGTATATATAAACATTTAATTAATTCATATTTTATATATATAATATTTATACTTATTATAATTTCAGTGTTTATATTAAGATTTAATTAAATTTAAATTTAAATTTAACTTTTAATAAAAATAGAATTTAAAATTAAAATTAATTTTCTAATAAAATAGTGAAGAAATTGACATTTATTTAGTAAAATAGTAAAGAAATGAACATTCATTCATAGGGTAAGTGCAAGTATGAGAGTATTCTCTAGCAAATGTGAGGGTGAGGGTAAGTGTGAGAATGAGAGAGTTCTCTAGCTAGTGTGAGAATAAAAATGATATATAAGAGTATTTTTAATTAATACAGGATTAAAATTAACTTTTAATGGATATAATGAAGAATCATCACTTATTTATAAGGTCAATATGTTAATGTGAGGTTAAAATTAACTTGATATAATGAAAAAATTATCACTTATTTATAAGGTTAATGTGAGATATGAGAGTGTTTTCTAATTAACGTGGGATTAAAATTAACTTTTTAATAAAAATACTGAAGAAAGTGACTCTTATTTATAGGGTTAATGTGTGAGCATGAGAATGTTCTTTAGCAAATATGAGTAGGGGTGAGCATTTGATCAAATCGAATGAAAAAATTTCGAGTTAATTGAGTTGATGAATCATATTTTATCATCCTAATTTGATTTGAAATTTTCTCAAATCGAGTCGAGTGAGATGGAATTCGAATCGAATCGAATATATTTGTTCGAGTTAAATTTTAAAAAATAAATTTGGGTCCTTGTAACCACTGTCACCAATCGTAATAAAATTTATCCACCGTAATCAAATTTTTTATTACCTTTCATCACTTCATAATTTATTTATTGATCTTTTATATAGGGGTTAACTTATTTGCTTGCTTAGTAATTTCAATTATCTTCATATTCTTGTTACTATGTATTTTGAAATTAAAAAATATATTAAATGTTGTAGTGGGCCAAATTTGCCTGGCCCATTAACCTCAAACCAAATAGTAAAAAGCCCAATAATTAAATAAATGTCCATTTACAAATCTGTCCTAAATACAATAGGCCCAATATTAAAACCCAAGACCCAAGTTATAAACCCAATAACTAAACCGATACCTGACCCGAAATACAAGCCCAAATGGCCCAGAAATTTTAGAACAGAAACCCTAGGGTTTCTTTCCTACACTCAAGCATGACCAAGCCTCTACAGCCTTCAGATCCAGCAATGACCACGTTCAGCATGACATCGCATGCGAAAGTGCCACGCATCTTGTACCTGCAAAGAAGGGACAAACAGACAAAACAAACAAAACAACGAAGAATATTGTATTTTTGATTTATTTTTATCATTTTACCCCATTCGCTATAAAGCCGAGGATTTCACTAGTTGTAGGTTTTTACGCACAAGAAATACATTTCAAATACAAACACACAAAAGTAGAAGCAATACAAAGCATTATCAAAAGCAATTCTTTTTACGGAGGTGATTTTCATTTTAATAGTCGCTTTAGGATTTCGTCAAACAACTCTTTTTATCATCAATTATCGAGTTTAAAAAATAGAGAAAAAAAGGAGAAATCTTACCTCATGGATCGCCATAGATCCCTCTTCGCCGTCGGATGTGAAGTTGAAGGAGGGTCTCAAGGTGGAGATTATCGCCAAGGGCTCGAGTCTGCCGATCTTCTTTTGCAAGGCGGATCGACGCGGTGCTTAGAGAGACCGTGGGATCCGATCGAGAACAAAAAGGGGGCTAGGGTTCAGTTGTAGTCTGGCTGGATGAAGGCCATTCTTACCCTTATAAGGGAAGCAAAAAACGGCGTCGTTTCAGCCAAATGCAATGGCTTGAAAAACGACGTCGTTTGAAGTCACGCCCGACCCGATCGGGCTTACTGCCCCGATGACCCGCGTGTTTTAGCGGTGAGGGTTATTTTCCACATAAGTCCTTCCCCTTTCGTCCCGTTTTCAAATCAGTTAACATTTGCATTTTTTTCTTTTTAAATTTCACCCGTAATTTTCGTGCACTTGCACTTTGGTCCAAACCAAGCGTTGCGTTTGGGTCCTGGTTATTTCAGACTTGGTCCTCAAGCATTCGCGTGTTACACGCCATGTCCCTTTTGATTTTAAGTTTATTTTATTTAAATTTTTCTTTTTATTTTAACTTGATTTCAATTTAGTTTCTTTTAGTTTCATTTCATGTTTATTTATTTGTATAAATTGTATCATTGGTATCATTTATTTACTTACTTATTATAATTTTGGTAATCATATTTTCACATTTTTGCATACTATATTTTTTTATAAATGTTTTTATACATACACAATTATATATGTATATATATATGTACTTTGTAATAAAGCTAATGTCACTTCATACATATAATGTTTTTATTCTAACTATGTATTTTAGCATATATTTTGCTACGATAATATATTTTGTATATATATATATATATATTGCATAAAATTATTTTTCTACTTGCTTATATTAGTACACATATTCGGTTTATATATTATTAAATCTATACACATTATCATTTCTTTATAAATTTGCATGTGTTCTCTTTAAAATTTATATATATATATATATATATATATATACACATTAATACACTTATTACTTTAATAGATTTTTATTCTAAAACACCTTTTACTTTGTAATTTACCAAATATTTTCTTTATGTATATATGAAATAATTTTAAAACTTTTTAATTATAAAATTATTATTTTTTGAATGTTTCTTTATATTACATTGCTTTTGTGTTTTATATAGCCTATTATTTAAATGTTTTGATATAAAGATATGTATGGTTTTAGACCAACTAAAATTATATATATATATTATTAATCTCATTCTTTTTATAAATTTATATGTACGTTTTTTTACAAGTCTATTTTGGGCATTATGTTTTGTCATGTATTTTTGTATCATATATTTTTATTATAATATATTTTGTTAACTTCTAAATGAATTCATGTTTAAAATATTTTACGTGCAATTTGATTCAAACTTTTATTTTATAACATCTATTTCTATGGTTATATATCCCTATTCTTTATTCAAGCTTGTCAACCTATATATCTCAAGCTCATTAATCTATGCCATTTTGATTTCTACATTCCATTTGATTCGCATATATCTTGTTGTTTTTTTTTTATATGTTATAGCACATGAATATATATTATCATTGCATGGTATTCATCTTATTGATATGTTAATTGTTCTTCATACGTGATTGAGATTAGGCTACGATTTTTAGATTAATCATATTCAATTGCTTATTCGCTAGTTGATTAATGCTCTCATCCATCAAGTATCGTACCTCATGTGTGCGGTTATCCCATATCATCTTTTTCACTTGGTTTACTGAAATGTGATTTTATAAAATTTAAATCTTTATAATTAATTTCGTCTCATTTCAAAAAATGCATTAATACATTTTAAGCTAGTTTTATAATTAAAATTCTTTGAAACGAAGACGAGATTCGGTATTTGGCAATTTGTGAAATAGTGCCCTAACGTGTTGGGTTGCAATTTCGTGTTTGCTCAAAATAATCGAATATCCCTTCAAAATTTCACTCATGCCTTTTAAAATTCTTTAAAACGAAGGCAAAGTTTGAAATTTGGCAATTCATGAATCGCGCCCTAACGTGTTGGGTTGCAATTTCGTTGCTCAAAATAATAGAATATCCCTTCGAAATTTTACTTAGGTCTTCTAAAAATCCTCTAAAACGAAGGCAATACTCGGTGTTTGACAATTGGGAATCATTACCTATCGTCTTTGGGTTGTGATTTCTCGTTTGTTCAAAACGATCGAATATTTCTTTAGTTTTTCACTCATGTTTTTTTAAGAAAACCCTTTAAAACAAAGGCTATGTTCGATGTTTGGGCAATTCGAGAATCGTGCCCTATCGTGCTGGGTTGCGCTTTTTCATTTGTTCAAAACGATCGAAGATCTCTTCGGAATTTCACTCGTATTTTCTAAGGTGAGGCAGTGGTCAATGTTTGGAAATTCGAAGAATCGTGCCCTACTGTGCTGGGTTTCGGTTTTCCGTTGGACTAAATAGTTGAGCATCCTTTTGTGATTTTTGAATTAAAAATTTTCGGACGTCGAAACAAGAAGATTTTTGAAAACTAACTCGGATTATTCAAATGTTATTAAAAAGAACCACATTTCAAAAAACATTTTTAATTTTAGACATAAGGACAGTATTTAATCGATTCGGTACCAATTTTGGGCGTAGTGAGGGTGCTAATCCTTCCTCATGCGTAACTCATCCGAACCTATTTTCTCATATTTTCATAGACCGAATCGTTTTTTAGTAAACCGAAAATGTTTTATTAAAATAACCAAATTCTTAGGTGATCCGATCACACCAAAACAAAAAGATCGTGACGACTCCATGTTTCATTTTTCAAAGCCGATTCCCGTTTCCATTAAATTAAAAAATTTTAAATAAAAGGGTGGTTTTGACAAATGTAAAAATATGATTTTTAATAAAAGTTATTTTAGAGATAAAATGTGAAATTGATACCAATATAAAATTTTAACACAAATATTTTATGGCATCATTAATAATTCAATTTTAATATAAATATTCAATATGACTAAACAATTCAATAATATAAATAATATAAAATGTGAAAATTAATTTAATAATATAAATAGTAGATATAAATAAAATTATTACTGTTTATGTTCGAGGAATTTTTTGAATAATTTTTATTTTTATTTGGGAGTAAAGAGTGAAAAGTAAAAGTTTAGGGGGAAAATAAAAAGTTTTGAAGAGTAAAAGTTTGAGGGAAAGTAAACAGGGAGAGTAAAATTTTGGAGGAAAATATTAAAAAAATAGTGGGGATGGGTTTGGGGTAGATGGGGGGTGGGATGGGAAGGAAGTAAAAGTTTTGGGGAAAAGTCGGAGGAGTAAAAATTTAGGGGAAAATAAAAAGTTTTAAGGGTTTTAGGAGTAAAATTTTGAGGAAAAGTAAATAGGAGAGTAAAATTTTGGTGGGAAATGGATTTTGGGTAGATGAGGGGGTTGAGATAGGAGGGAGTAAAAGTTTTGAGGAAAAGTGAGAATGAGTAAAAGTTTTGAGGAAAAAATGTTTGAGAGTTTGGGGTAAAATGTAAAATATTATAGTTTGATATTTGAATTATTGAGTTATTCGAATTTGAAAACTCAACCCGATTCGAACTCGAAAAAAATCGAGTTGACTCGAATAACTCAATTCTTTAACTCAAAATTCAAATTTTTTTATTTTTTGAGTCGAATCAATTTTGCTCACCCCTAAATATGAGATTAAAATTAACCGTTTAAGGGATTAAAATTAATTTTAATGAAAATAATGAAGAAGTGAATTATAAGAGTATTATCTAGTAAATTTGGGATTAAAATTAACTTTTTAATGAAAATAGTGAAGAAGTAAACTTTGAGAGTATTTTTTAGTCAATATGAGATTAAAATTAAATTTTTAATGAAAAGAATTTGTCACTTATTTATAAGGTAAATATGATGTATAAGAGTGTTTTCTAGTCAACGTGGGATTAAAATTAATTTTTCATAAAAAAAGTGAAGAAATTGACGATTATTTATACAGTAATTGTGAGCTCTGATTTTCAAAATTGATAGGGATTAAATTGTTCAAAATTTTTGAGAAGGACCAATTTTCTCAATATCAAAATTGAGAGGGAGTGGAGAGATGTTTTTACCAATCTACATAAAAGGCCTTTTGATATATTGACAATAGAATTCACTTATGGATAGCCCTATCAGGCGTTTGTAGTCCAACGGTTAGGATAATTGCCTTCCAAGCAATAGACCCGGGTTCGACTCCCGGCAAACGCAATTAGATTTTTCATTTCAAGCAATTTCCCTTTTTCCTTGTTCTCCGATGGAATGGTGGTAACTGGTGTTAGTGTTTGTTGGATCAACACATGAGAGCCATTTGCCTACCAAAGCCAATCACACACACACAAAGAGAAACATTTGCGATCTTCAAATGAGAGTGCTAAATTCTGTAGTAGAACCCCCTACCCCTACACATCAAACCTTTAAACAATTTATCCTTTCGTTATTCATCAAAGCTTCACCATTTAATTTCACCTAGGAGAGAGATGAAAAAACTAGGGAATCTGAAAAAGGTTGAATGATTTACATAATAATTTTAAATCTAAACATGAAATAATAGTTGCTCTTACTCTTCATTTTTCTTTAAATGCTTGACGCTAGCATTCAATAAATATTTAAATTCAATAAATATTTAAATATATAATAAGTCTGTTGTAATGTGTGTTTATAGTCTTAGAAAGAGTCATGAATCACACATTAACTGTATATTAAAGTTGATCTTGAGATATAAGTGTTTAAACCACTTTCAACCTATAGGTTGCTTTTGTGGATAAAATTGTAAAGTGAAAAGTTTGAAGTTAAAAATATACCTTCCATGGTAACACTATAGCATAAGGTTACCTTTAGTATAATTTTTTTCTCCATTTCCTGAACTTTTTCCATAAATTGATATTAAGAATGAAAATGACATTAAATCAGGCAAATGCCATATATGAATTGAAGCAACAAAGAATACTGGAGATTTTGTTTAATACTGAAAAAGGCTAACCATGTTTTTAGATTAAGATACTTTCATAATTTAGGGAATATTCTAAATTTCATAAACCTCATGCTTTTTTCTCTAGTGTGGCTCAAACAAAAGCATGTTTATCATGCATTTTCCCTATCTTGATTGTCTTCATAATCATTGTTATCATTCGATTTGCTTAATGCTGTTGAATCGCAGAGTGATAGTCCGATAACTGACAATCGATAAAAAATTCCTTTGTGATAGTGTGAAGAAGACAAATAAACAATTTCGAGAGTAATTGTTGCCAATGCAAATGCCTGTGAATATGCAGTCAAAGCAAAGCTGAAATTTTCATTTTCTTGGAGTACGTCTATCCTATATATATAGCTATAAAACTATGCTCTTTTAAGTGTCTAATACCCAAATTAAATCTGAATGAAAAACTACATTAATCTTAACATAAATAAAATGTTCAAATGCATATCCTATTTCGGTTAATGAAATCACTATTATATTATCAAATTAAGACTAATGTAATTTTTTGTTAACTTGAAAAATTACAATAATTCCTACATTAAAAATTCTGTATACGATTATAGAATGATTTATAGAATGGTATAAATTATTTTATTTTTATAAATGTTATATTTAATTGTTTCTATTACTACATATTGATTATTTAAGATATATATAACACTAATCTCTCAACTATGCATTAGTTCTAGATGTAGCCCATGTATTTCAATTTAATAACATTTAACATTTTTTTTTGGAATTGCAGTCACGACTCAAGTAATTAAATTTATTAAATTAGTTTATATTATTTTAAAATTTTATGTGACAAATATATTATCAAATTTATAATATTATATTAGTTTATTATTTTCACATAATATTCACAAAAGTTGGATTATTTTAGCATAAAAATCAAGCATTTCACCAAGCAATAGTAGTTGTTGAAATGCAAACTTGTAGTTCAACCCTGACTTTATATAGTCAAATTAGATTATTAAAGTTGAATAAATTTTTATGCAAATTTTATTAAAAGAACTTCAAGTAATGTTTTTGAAATCGAATTATTGATCAAATCAATTAGATCACTAGTTTTCAATTTGTTAGGTTGAAATTAAATAAATTATTAAAATTCATAAAAATAAAAAATATATAAAATTTAATTCAATTAGTTTTTTAGCTCGATTAATTAGTCTATACTGATTTGTGAGCCAATCAATGCTTTGATTTGTTTTGAATTGGTGTATTGATCGATTCTTGATCTAACCGACTGATCCAATTTTAAATAACTCTTCAATATTAGATTGATAAGTATGAGTAGAATTAGGGTTTTAGGCGAGATAAATGAAAGGGAGAATGGAATGGGGAATTGAACTTCCTTCCCTGTTCTCAATTCTGTTTTAACTCTTTTCTTTACTTGTGTATTATTTCACCATTCACCTTTTTGTTTTAAGCTGATAAATAACTCTATAAATGGCGGTGAGATCTGAATCCACATTTCAAAATTTTTGTTCTAGTATTTATTATTTTTTCGGTTTAGGAGATAGACTTCATCTTCTTACAGTTATATTGGCATCAAGTTAAAAAGAGTTTGTTGATTCAGTATTGATAAGCATATAGTTGGAAATACCTAGTTTGATCGTTTATCGTATTCAATCTATTAAAGAACACATTGACATGTCCAATTAAGTAGTTAGTTGGGTTCTATTAAGAGGAAATAACAATCAGTTTGAAACAGTTGAGGCCATTGGTTCAAGTTAGGTCATTCTAGTTTGCAAAGTTATTGGAGTTAAATTGTGGACTCGTATTTCATAGTTATTCATTCAATAAGGGTTAATTGTTAGACGTTCTTGCAATAAATTTACACATAGAAAGGTTAATAGTTTAAGGCATCCTCGATTATTATAGTTAACTTATCAATCAAAGGAGAGGACTTGATCGTAAATTTAGTCATATATATGAACCTAAATAAAATACTTCTTTTACCCGTTAAAGCCAAACCATTTATTTACCTAACTTCTATTTATTTTGGTAAAAGAAGACTTATATTTATTTACTTTATTCCTATAACTTCAAAGAAACTCATCATTTATCTTTTAACTTTCAAGAAGAGACTTAAATTTTATTTTTCAAGCATTTCCCATTTAACCTAAAAAATCCTTCCTAATCCAAAACAAAGGCTTAACTATGAAAATATTTAAATTATATTAAAATATATAATTTATGAATTTAATTTAAATAATATTTTTAATCTATATACCTTTTAATGGGTAAACTATTAAAATAATTATTTTATTTGCCTCAAGTTATATTTTAGCCACTATTGTTTAAAATGTTACATTTTAGTCACTTACGTTAATATTTTTTACGAAATCATCACTCTACGGTTAAGATTTTTATTGCCCAAACGATAGTCCAATATGACAATTAAAATAGGTTTTAAATGTCAACGTAGAGTGACCATTTTCTTCATAAAACAATAACAAAAATAACTAAAAATATCTTTTAAATATAAATAATTAAAATGTAATCTAAATTAAATAAAAATATTTATTTTGATAGTTTAGCTTGTTTTTTTTATTTAATTTGTCAACACAGCGTAATTAAGTTCCACCAAAGTCAACTATGAAGCCTAGTCAACAATCAAAAGCAGATAATTGGCTGAACCGCATCCACAAAATTTAATGAATGGCTACTTCGATATGAATAGAAAAAAATAAAATCATTATTGAGTACCTCAATCATTCATTTGCCTTCCTTCCCCTCAATCATTCAAGCTTTGCTCTAGAAATTCAATTATGGCGGAAACGTTTCTGTTCGATATTGCAGAAAAGGTTGTCGAGAAAATTGTCGGTCTCACTGTAGACGAAGTTCGCTTGGCGTTTAATGTCAAAGCCGATCTGAAAAAGCTGAAGGACACCATGATCAGCATTAAAGCTGTGCTCTTGGATGCCGAGCGGCAACAGCACCAAAATAAAAAGCTGCGCCTCTGTATGTGCAAGCTCAGAGACATCTTTTACGATGCTGAGGACGTTATTGACGATTTCAAGTGTGAAGCTCTCCGCAAACAGGACGCCATCAATCATCCCAATACCAACAGCTCAAAGGTGCGATTTTTAGCTTCCTGTTGTACTTGTTTGCCTCTTTCATTCTCTTTAAGAATGGGTCATAAAATCAAAGACATCAATCGGAGACTAGACGAACTTGCTACTGAGTGGAACAGCTTTGATCTAGGACCGACTAGCGACGATCGACATGTTTTGCGCAGAGAGACTTCCTCTTTTGTGGATTCTTCTGATGTTATTGGTAGAGATGAGGATAAAGAGAACATTATTAGTATGTTGATGAAACCAAGTGAGGATGGAAATATCCCTGTCATTCCCATTGTTGGAATTGGGGGTTTAGGAAAAACCACGCTCGCTCAGTTAGTATACAATGACGACCGAATTACTAGGCTTTTTCCTTTGAAGATATGGATCTGTGTTTCTGAGGAATTTGATCTTTCTAGATTGCTCAAGCTGATTATTCAGTCTGTAAATAAAGGAGAAAGATGTGGATTCAACACTTGACGCCTTGCAAGCTCGTTTGAGAAGCCTTTTGAATGATAAGAAGTTCTTGCTCGTCCTGGATGATGTGTGGAATGAAAATCAAGCAAAATGGGTTGAGTTAAGAAATTTGTTGAGATCGACGGATGGATTTTCTCGAAGCAAAATTATTGTAACCACTCGGCATTCTAATGTTGTCTTGATAATGAGTCCGATTCGCCCTTATATATTGGAAGGTCTCCCTCTTGAAGACTGTTTGACCTTATTTACAAAATGGGCTTTTAATGATGGTGCTGAGAAACATTATCCAAATCTCATTAGAATCGGGGAGGAGATTGTGAAAAAATGCAAAGGGGTTCCCTTGGCAGTAAGAACATTGGGAAGCCTACTGTTTCAGAAAACGGATGAATCTGATTGGATCTATATAAGAGACAGTGAAATATGGAGACTTGAGCAACATGAAAACGATATTTTACCAGTGTTGAAGTTGAGTTACAATTATTTGCCATCTCATTTGCAACGATGTTTTGCTTTTTTATCCTTGTATAAAAAGGATAAGATCTATTCGAGTGACGATGTCATTCGTCTTTGGATGGCAAATGGACTCCTTGAGCATCCGAAGCAAAATCAAGAGTGGGAGGATGTTGGTAAACGATATTTGAATGAATTACTGTCAAGGTGCCTCATCCAAAAGGAGAACGAATTTCGCTTGAAGTTTACCTTCAAAATGCATGATCTGGTACATGATCTTGCATTAGATGTGTCTCAAAAAGAGTGTAAAATAGTGAATTCCGAAACAAAAAGGGTTGATGAAAATGTTCGACATTTATTATTATGTGATGAGAAGTTGGTTGAAGTTCCACGTGTTTTGGAGGAAATGAAAAATGTTCGAACAGTAATCATCCAATATGCTTCAAAGAGATCAAAGATTGTTGATAAATCTCTTATAAATCTTTGTGTATCCAATTTCAAGTATCTACGAGCATTAGAATTTAGGAAGTCGCCATTGACGGCTTTACCGAATTCCATTGGTACCTTAAAGAGACCTTGACTTGGGCGGATGTACCAGTATACGTGAACTCCCGAGGTCTTTCAATAAGCTTCGCAGCTTGCAATCGTTAAATTTGAGAGATACTGGTTTGAAGCAGTTGCCTGACAGCGTGCAAAGGTTGATTGAGCTTAGATATCTAGTAATAACCATTAAAGCTACACATTTGAAAGAAATACAAGCACGATGTTGGACTTCTCTTCTATCCTTGGTATTGTGTGAGTTTTCCGAATTAGAATGTTTACCTGAAGGAATGCAGTATCTGAAGTCACTTCGGACACTTGTCCTGCATTGCTGTGATAGTCTTGTCTCATTGCCACGAAGCCTGAAATTCCTAACCAAGTTAGAATACCTTGTAATAGTTGGTTGCGCTCAAATCAATTTGAAAATGGATGCAGAAGAGGAAGAAGACAAGGACCTTCAGTTGAGCCTTAAAACTTTCGTAATGGATGAATCAGATGCCTTAACAGATTTGCCACGATTGCTTCTTCAAGGATCTTCTTCCACTTTGCAGCAATTACAAATTAGTTGGTGTCCAAATTTGTCCCGTCTGCCAGCGTGGCTACTGAATCTCACTTCTCTTCATGAACTTGAAATTGTTAATTGCGAAAATTTGTCAGCTCTACCGGAGGGAATAGACCGCCTCACCAACCTTAGAGACTTGACAATTGATAGATGTCCGGAGTTGAGCAAAAGATACAGAGAAAATGGGGGTGAAGATTGGCACAAAATTGCTCACATCCAAAAGGTTGTTATTAAGGATTAAGATTGAGGAATGTGGTAAAATTGTAATTCCTCTATCAGATTTGATTTCATTGTGTTTGGAAACATTGCATGTATGAAATGTGAAGATGGAGATGGAAGAAGGAAGCAGAGGTTGAGGCAGGGCAGGGAAGACTTTTACTTTATTTGCATTTGGATTTCAGTTGTAATTCTAATAAGTGAGGTTTTGCTTTGGATATATGAAATGGCTTCATGGGATGTTTGTTGGATATGTATCAACTTTTAGCTTTATGCATGTTTATCTGTTCTCATCATTCCTTTCTCTTTATGGTTTAGTATCAACTAATTGTGTTTGTATTTTTAGTTTAATTTTATTAATTGTTTATTTTGTGATGGAGAAATGATGCCGTACTTGTAAAATTAATATGATAACATATTTAATTTTTAAGAATTACATACTTTATTGATTTTATCATGATTATAAAAAAACGTAATTCTAAAGAATTAAAATATATTTACAAAATTTAAAAATGCAAATTACAAAATAATAAAAATTAAAAAATGTTATTCTTACATATTAATAATTTCTTTTAAAATTTTAAAACATAATTTCAAATTAATAACTTCTTTTAAAATTTTGACATCAATATTGTTTTTTTTTTACTCAATCCTTTGCTTGGTAGACTGGAAAAAATTGAAATAGTAAAAAATTGAAAAATATAATTTTTCTGGTAGGAAAGAAAATTTGACAGAAAGAGTAATTATCATTCTAACCATTGCTTAGTAGAGTTGAGAAATGACATGAAAGAAAATAAAATATTTGAAAAAATGTATAATTTTAAACTAACATACACATATCTCTCTCGTTTGAAAAAATGTATAATTAGTTTTAAGAATGAAAATAACATTAAATCTGCAAATGCTTACCCCAAATTTTGTTTAAAAAGGGCTAACCATGTTTTTAGATTAAGGTACTTTCATAATTTAAGGGATATTATACATTGTATAGACCTCGATACTTTTCTCCAATGTGGCTCAAATAAAGTGACATATCTTTATAATCGTTGTTATCATTTGGTTTGCCTAATGCTCTTGAATTGCAAAATGACGGTCCAATAATTGATAATTGATAAAGAACTCTCTTGTGATAGTGTGGAGAGAAGACAAATAAACCATTTCGATAGTGATTGTTGCCAAATATGCAAATGCCTGCAAAAGCTGAAATTTTCATTTTCTTCAAGTATCCTATATATAACTGTAGAACCATGCTGTTTTAAGTAACTTTCAAAAACAGAAAATTGACATATCTATATTAGACCAATATCCAAAGTAAATCCGAATGAGAAACTACATTAATCTTAACTTAAATAAAATGAAAAACTACATTATATTATTAAATTAAGACTAATATAAATTTTAATTTAGTAACTCTTAATTTTTTTAAAATTTCAGTCTCGATTTAAGTAGTTAAATTTATTAAATTAAAATTTATTATTTCTAAAATTTTATGCGACAAATATATTATCATATTTATAATATCATGTCAGTTTGTTATTTTTATATAATACTGCAAAAAGTGTCGTTATTTTAATATTATGGATTTAACAACTATCGTTTGAGTTATGATTAAAATTTTAAAATTCAAAAGTACAAAAACTAAATATGATCGAATTGAAGAAAAGAAACTAAACCTATAACTTATGCATAGTATAAGACTAATAGTAGTGTTAAAGTTGAATTACGTCATTTGCCGATCTCATTTACAACGTTGACTTGACATTTTATTATATTTGGAGAAAATGATGAAATATGATATTCAAGAAATCCTACTAAATACGAGAAAACTTGAAAGAATTAGTATCCGACGCTACATCCAAATCCTAAGTAATGTAACTAATTAGAGCATGAATTAACCTTCTTCGCCATGCCACTACAAATCAAGCTATAACATAAGGTTTTTATTATATTTTTCTCCCTTTACATTAGTATTAAACAAAAATTTGAAATTAATCCAAAATCAAATAATCAATATAAAATTTAAGAAAGTAAATCTTCTTCAATTGTGATGAACCAAACATCATATATGGAGAAAAATTGCAACCACTTAGTCCATGATGAAGCTAAAAGGAAGCCCAATCTCATGTTTTTGGCTTGGAATTACGTTTTAAAGTATATTAATTTGGAGAAACTTAATGTAATCAATCAAAGTAGTAATAGAATAATTGTGTTATGAAACTTTCTTGCCATTGCAATGTCAATATGGGTAAGTACCTAGATTTATAGCATCTCCAATCACAACTTTGTTGGCTTAATCGTACGGTTCATGTTCAAGAACATAAAAATCAAGCATTTCACCAAGCAATTGTAGCTGTTGAGATGCAAACGGGTGGTTTATATCCTCAATTTAGAATGTTAAAGTTGAATAAATAAGTGACTAAATATGTAGCTTGCCCTTAAATTTTTTGTCTTGACCGACTTTTACCGCTACAATTTTTTTCGACGGTTCGAGATCAAAATTTTAAAACCCACCCATGTAACACCTCTTAACCCCAAACCGTTACGGAACGAGGTTATGAGGCATTACCGGACATATCGACAACTTGAATAATTTACAATTAATATAACTTTTATAGTATAATATAATAATTAAGTCCCTATCTTGAACTATCGAAGTTCAAACACGTATTAAAAGTAGAACGGGACTTGTTCGAGTATTCCAAATTTTTTTTATTCAATGTCGATAATCAATGCATAACCGATAGAACCATCTTTCTTTTTAACAAACAACACCGGAGCTCCCGGTGAAATGCTTGGTCTAATAAATCCACGATTTAGTAAATCTTGTAACTGCACCTTCAACTCTTTCAACTCATGGCGACATTCGATACGGAGGTATAGAAATTGGTGTTGTACCGGATACACCTCAATAGCAAATTCAACCTCTCTCGGTGGTAAGCCGTAATTCTTCCGGAATACATCCGAAACTCACGTCTGATCCTAATTTGACGACCGACTCCCAACCGAATCGAATTAATAACATATGCCAAGTATCTTGGACAACCCTTGTAGTAATTTATTAGCCTTCATCGCTGAAATAATGCGTGTCGAACCACTGCAGATGCCATTCACTTCAATTCTATCCCCATTTTCTCGAATCATCGAACCTCTTTTATAGCAATCCAAAACTACCCCATGTTCATATAGGCGTCCATACCCAAAATGATATCAAAATCACCAAAAGGCATGATCAACAAGTCCACAAGAAACATTTTATCATGTATTATTAACGGGCACCTCCGACATACTCCATCTACTAACACCGTTTGTCCCAAAGGGCTAGACACTTCTATAGAAACTTTAGACATTTCATATTCTAATTTCCCCGATTCGACTAGTTTTGAATTTATATAAGAGTGTGACGAACCCGGATCAATTAAAGCATAAATAGGCTCAGAATACAATAGAAATATACCTGTAACAACATCATGTGCATCGCCTTCTTCTCGTTTCGACCACATAAGCTCTAGCTGGTACTCGCTTCGATCGCTGAGTAGCAATATCACGCTCCTTCTACCAAAGCCTCCTCCGGAAGCCAATTACCTCTACGACCCTCGCCTCTAGCAGTAGATCCGATCTTTGTGACGTACAGTGCAAGCTATCGGTATTCTGGACAGTCTCGATAAAATGGTCTGTAGAACCACATCTCAAGCAACCTCTAGTTACTTTCCAACATTCTCCTCTGTGTTTCTTTCCGCAGTGCTCACAGTCTGGAATTTCTACACCTCGAGATGGACCTCTCACACTGCTAGTAGTTACTGTCATCTGTTTACCTCAGCTTCTACCACCTCTGTCTGAACTAAAACTAGATTTCCAGTCACTTCTTGATTCTTTGAATCTCTTCGGTAATGGATTAGAACTAGTAGTTCCCATACGTTTCCCAGCTGATTTACCAATTTCTGATTTTTTATCCAGGCCCAGTACTTGTTCTATCATTTTTGCTCGCTCGACCAGATCAACAAGTTCAGTAATTCTGAGACTTACCAATTGAATCTTGATTTCATCTCGTAGTCCCCGTAGAAATCGTTTACAACTATCAGCCTCGGTTGGAACATATTCTAAAGCATACCTGCTCAATCTAGAGAACTCTCGCTCATAATCCAATACTGACATATTCCCCTGTTTCAACACTAAAAACTCTTGCTTTTTCTCTTCGATGTACAGTTCCCCAATATACTTCTTCTGAAATTCTTTTTGAAACAAGTCCCAAGTTACCTGATCATCCGGCAAATGTCTAACCACAGATTCCCACCAGAGATACGCTTCTCCTTGTAACAGTGATATTGCACATATCAGACTCTCTCGGGTGCAGTCTAATTGTTGCAAAACTCTTTTTGTTGTTTCTATCCAATTTTCAGCAACGGATGGATCAGCTCCTTTTAATCCCTGAAATTCCGTGGCACCATATTTTCGTACCTCTTTAATCGGGGCCTGTCTGACAGTAGGTATAGATGTAGTAGCAGGTATAGCTCTCACTATATGCTGTAATGCATCAGCTATATCTCTTAACACTTGTGAGGTATTTATTTCTCTCCCTACGTTAGGAGATTGATTATTTAACGGATTCACACTAGGTGTAGCAGATTCAGTTTCTTCTAATTCTCGACTTCCAGTTTACATTTCCTGTTCAACATTATCCATTCTTTCATCTGACATTTTATCTATAAAACAAAATCAAATAAATACATTAGCATCCAAAAATCCCGACTCAATTTCGACTCGGCAGTGGCATGTACTTCTAAACTCACTTCGAGCCCAATTTAGCCCGAGAATCGGCTAAACCGATAGCTCGATACCAACAATTGTAACACCTCTTAACCCCAAACCGTTATCAAACGAGGTTATGAGGCATTACCGGATATATCGGACAACTTGCGAATAATTTACAATTAATATAACTTTTATGGTATAATATAATAATTAAGTCCCTATCTTGAACTCTCGAAGTTCAAACACGTATTAAAAGTAGAACGGGACTTGTTCGAGTATTCCAAATTTTTTTTTATAAAAATTTCGACATTTCCTTATTTTACCTAAACCTCCTGCAAATTCAAACCAAAACAACCAACACCAATATTTCACATTCATATAACTATTATTTATATCATTAACAAAATTTTAACTTAATAACTATCATAGCATCATTCAAAATTGATTAAAACTTCATTCATTTAACAACTTAATGTTCATGTATCAAAATATCATGTACTTTCCTTACTATTTCATTTAACCATCTAAATTTTATAAATCATCCTTCACTACCCAAAGTAATATACATATTCAAGTGACTAAACAACACCTATGTACATGCCACTTTTATCCAAAAGAAAAATATACATTACCAAATTTGTGTTGGAGTCGGATTGTTTTGGATCTTGAGCGAGACAGTTGACTTCTACTAACTGCAAGCGAAAACAACGTCGCTGAGTATGGATATACTCAAGTGGTATTACTATAAATCGAGTCATATCAACAACAAGAAAACATAAATATTAAAATACCTAACAATTAATGTCATATGTACTAATTCATAAATCAATGTATTTTCTCAAACTTAAATTTATATCACTTATAAATATACATTTCATACTTTTCTCTTATTATCACAATTCCAATTTCAATTGTAATTCTTCTCATTTCAATGCCTCAAATTCACATTTCAATTTTTCACCCTATTAACGTAACTTTCGGACTTTGGCGGATACACGGATCCAACCAAACACACCAATATGGCACCCAGTGCCTCATCGGATAGTTCAAGTAATAATTGACACCCAGTGTCTCATCGGCCTAGCAAGTAAAGTTGGTACCCAGTACCTCATCGAATCTATCCAAGAAATATAGTGACACCCGTGTCTCATCGACTCGAGGTCAAGTATCCTGAACACTTCCAATCCTATGGCATGCCAACTATATCCGACTCACTCGACTAGTTAATAGGGTATTCAATTCACTTTCTCAATCCTATATCACTTTCAATTCACAATTCAAATCACCAATCATTTTTCAATCAATACACTTTTCAAATAATTACATATTCCATAATTCACTTATTCAATTCAATTTGATTCAATTTGCATCACTTTCATTTTCACTCAATATTCATATCAATTTCACATACTTACCTCAAGTCTTACTTACCCTACATAACAATAAAAATTCAGCAATCAATAATAATTAAAATTCAAATTATAGTAATACACACGTAATTCTCCGTTTTAGTCCTCGATGACTTTCTCCTTTCCTTTCGATGCTGATGCTTCAGGTTCTTTGTTGGCTACGAAAATAATAATTTATAATCATCAATACAACATGATTCAATTTAATTCATGGGCCTAAACATGCAAATTTAACCATTTTTAATGTATATATATAATTTCACCATTAAGCTGTCTACTTGAGTCATTATTACTAAATTATTTATATCTTGAGCTACGAAACTCCAAATTAATATCCGTAAATTTTCTTTAAAATTAGACTCATATATCTTCTAACCATAAAATTTCCAGAATTTTTGGTCTAGTCATTTAGTACAGTTTATTCGTTAAATACTCCCCTGTTATTTCATTTGACAGTTCTGACCTCTCTCTACTAAAAATAAATTATCTCATTGTACAGAACTCGAACAAGGTTCTTGTTTATTTATTTTGAAACTAGATTCATTAAGGAGTTCACATATATAAATTACACTCCATAATAATTTTTTACAATTTTAATGATTTTCCAAATTTAAAACAGGGCATCTCGAAATCACCCCGAACCAGTCTTACAAAATTTCAAATATCTCTTGATTCATCAATTCATTGCTTACACTATTTATACTATAAGAAACTAGACTCAATAAGTTTTAATTACATATTTTTTCATCCTCTAGTTCAATTTATACAATTTTAGTGAATTTTCAAAGTCAGACCATTGCTACTTCCCAAAACTGTTTTGATGTAAAATGTTAATAACCAAATTTATAACACCAATTCACACCTTATTCCTATTCAAATTTCATTTAAACTCAAATTTAACTATTAAATTTTCAACATATTTTCTTAATTCCGAATTTTCCTCAATTTAGTCCCTAAAACACAAAACTTATAGTTTACTTTGCAATTCAATCCTTATTTCATTTCTAACTTGAATTCCTATCAATTTAACCCTAATTCATCTTTTTATTCAACATGAACAATATTTAGAAATCTAATAACTTTCAAAATATCAACTTAATTTCATCAAAACTTTGTTCTAAAGCTTTTAAAACATCAAAATTAAGAGAAAAGGACTAAATTTAGCTTACCAAATAAGTTTGAAGCTTCAAAATCTCAATTTTCCCTTTTTCTTTTCTTTCCCTTTTCTTCCCTGTTTTTGAATGCTCTCTGTTTCTTATTCTTCTTTGTTTCTTTTTATTCTTTTCTTCATTTGTTTTATATACATATATATATATATATAATATTATTTAATAATAATAGTTAATAATAATTTATAATTTATAATTCAATAATAATCTAGAGAAATCTTTAGATTTTTTTCTTTGTTTGCCGCCTCAACTATACTAAATGGTCTATTTTCCATTTTGGTCCTCTTCATTTTCTTTTAATCTACAATTTAACTTTCATCCTTTATTCAATTTAATCCTTTTTACTAATTACTCTAAATTAAGCTAAATTTACTTAATTAAAACCTAATTAAACACACTACTAGACTCATAAATATTTTTTTAATAATTATTTTCGAACTTATTTCACTAAGACGGAGGCCCGATAACACACTTTTCTGGTGCCCACGGATTTTGGGTTGTTACATTTCCTCCCCTTAAAAAATTTCGTCCTCGAAATTTTACCTGAAAATAAGTGAGGATACTGCGATCTCATAGTTTCCTCTGGCTCCCACGTTGCTTCTTCTACACTATGGCTTCTCCACAGTACTTTTACCAGAGGGACTCGTTTGTTTCTTAATTCTTTCACTTCTCGAGCTAGTATTTGAACTGGTTCCTCTTCATATGAGATCGGTCTAATATCAATGTTTTCAGTAGAGATAATATGAGATGGATCCGATCGATACCTTCGTAACATGGAAACATGAAAAACATCATGAATTTGTTGTAATTCCGGAGGTAAAGCTAATCGGTAAGCAACTGGTCCAACTCTCTCTATAACTTCATATGGTCCGATAAACCGAGGACTTAACTTTCCTTTTCGGCCAAATCTTAATACTTTTTTCCAAGGAGAAACTTTGAGAAACACTTTATCTCCAACTGAATATTCAATGTCCCGACGTTTCAGATCAGCATAAGATTTTTGTCTGTCAAAAGCTGCTTTTAATCTCTGTTGAATCTTCTCGACTGTTTCTTCTGTTTCACGAATCAATTCCGGCCCAATTATTTTTCTTTCATTCAACTCCGTCCAACATACTGGTGATCTACATCTTCGACCATATAACGCTTCATACGGAGCCATCTGAATACTAGATTGGAAACTATTATTATAGACAAACTCATTAGTGGCAAATATCGCTCCCAACCGCTTCAAAATCGATAATACAAGCTCAAGCATATCTTCTAGTACCGAATTACCGTTCGGACCGTCCATCGGTTTGGGGATGAAAAGTCATTGAAACTAAGTTTAGTACCCAACGACTCATGTAATCGTCTCCAAAATCTCGATGTGAACCGGATCTCGATCTGAAATTATTGATATCGGAATGCCATGGAGTCTAACAATTTCTCGAACATACACGTCAGTAAGTTTCGCAACGACCAATCGGTCTTGATCGCTATAAAATGTCTTGACTTGGTAAGTCTATCAACTATCACCCAAATAGCATTCTTTTTGCTTCGACAACGGTAATCCCGTAATAAAATCCATTGTAATGCGATCCCATTTCCATTCAGAATATTAATAGGTCAAGCAATCCAAGAGGAACCCGATGTTCGCCTTTACTCATTGGCAAGTCAAACATTTACTTACAAATTCTACTATGTCTCTTTTCATCCCGCCACCAAGATAATTCTCTTAAATCTCGATACATTTTCGTGCCTCCGGGGTGCATAGCAAATGAACTATCATGAGCTTCCGTAGAATCAACTCTTTAAGCTCGAAGTATTTGGAATACAAACCGATTTGAAACCTCAAGCATCCACAATCATCAATACTAAAATTTTCTTGTGCCATTCGTACCATCTCTTTTCTTCAATAATTTGTCATCTTCCAACTGAGCTGATCTAATCTGATCAAATATTACCGGTTTTACTCTCAATTCGGCCAAAAGACTCCCATCCTCACTGATACTAAGCCGTGCAAACATTGCTTTTAATTCAATTACAGCTTTTCTGCTTAATGCATCAGCTACAACATTAGCTTTTTCTGGATGATAGTCTATAACACAATCATAATCTTTCAGAAGCTCGATCCAACGCCTTTGTCTCAAATTTAATTCCTTCTGAGAAAGAAGATACTTCAAACTCTTATGATCAGTATAGATGTAGCATTTTTCACCATAAAGATAATGTCTCCAAATCTTCAATGCAAAAATCACAGCTGCTAACTCAAGATCATGAGTGGGATAATTCCTTTCATGTGGTTTCAATTGACGAGATGCATAGGCTATTACCTTCCCATCCTGCATCAATACACAACCCAAACCACTCAAAGAAGCATCACTATACACTACAAAATCTTTACCCGATTCTGGCAATGTCAAAACTGGTGCCTCGGTTAACATTCGCTTCAATGTTTCAAAACTTTTCGACATCGATCATCCCAAAAAAGGAACATTCTTCGCAATAGTTTAGTCATTGGTAGTGCTATCTTCGAGAATCCATTTACAAACCTCCGTAATACCCAGCTAAACCAAGAAAACTCGTACCTCGATACATTCTTTGGCGTCTTCCATCGAATAATTGCTTCGATCTTTTAGGATCAACTCGGATTCCATCTGCAGATACTACATGTCCCGAAATACCACTTCGATAACCGAACTCGCATTTTGAGCTTTCCATATAGTTTGTTTTCCTCGTAAAATTTGTAGAACTATTCAAGATGCTGATTATGTTCTCTCGTCTTCGAATATACCAATATATCATCAATGAAAACCACTACAAACTGATCTAAGATCGGCTGGAAAATGCGGTTCATCGATCCATGAAAGCGAAGGGCATTGGTCAATCCAAATGGCATTACCAAAATTCATAATGGCATAACGAGTACGGAAAGCGCTTTTAGACACATCACTTTCCTTTACCTTCATGATAATACCGGATCTCAAATCAATTTTGAAAATCTGAAGCTCCTTGTCGATCAAACAAATAATCTATACGAGGCAACGGATACGGTTCTTGATCGTCACTTTATTCAACTGTCGATAATCAATGCATAACCGCATAGAACCATCTTTCTTTTTAACAAACAACACTAGAGCTCCCTGGGTGAAATGCTTGGTCTAATAAATCCACGATTTAGTAAATCTTGTAATGCACCTTCAACTCTTTCAACTCGATGGCGACATTCGATACGGAGGTATAGAAATTGGTGTTGTACCTAGATACACCTCAATAGCAAATTCAACCTCTCTCGCGGTGGTAAGCCTGGTAATTCTTCCGGGAATACATTCGAAACTCACGTCATGATCCTAATTTGACGACCGACTCCCAACTAAATCGAATTAATAACATATGCCAAGTATGCTTGGACAACCCTCTGTAGTAATTTATTAGCCTTCATCATTGAAATAATGCGTGTCGAACCACGTACAGATGCCATTCACTTCAATTCTATCCCCATTTTCATCGAATCTGAACCTCTTTTTATAGCAATCCAAAACTACCCCATGTTCATATAGCCATCCATACCCAAAATGATATCAAAATCACCAAAAGGCATGATCAACAAGTCCACAAGAAACATTTTATCATGTATTATTAACGGCACCTCCGACATACTCTATCTACTAACACCGTTTGTCCCAATGGGCTAGACACTTCTATAGAAACTTTAGACATTTCATATTCTAATTTCCCCGATTCGACTAGTTTTGAATTTATATAAGAGTGTGACGAACCCGAATCAATTAAAGCATAAATAGGCTCAGAATACAATAGAAATATACCTGTAACAACATCATGTGCATCGCCTTCTTCTCGTTTTCTGACCACATAAGCTCTAGCTGGTACTCTGGCTTCAGACTGCTGAGTAGCAATATCACTGCTCCTTCTACCAGCACCTCCTCTGGAAACCGAATTACCTCTACCTGACCCTCTGCCTCTAGCAGTAGATACTGATCTTTGTGACGATACAGGTGCAGCACTATCGGTATTCGAACAGTCTCTGATAAAATGGTCTGTAGAACCACATCTGAAGCAACCTCTAGTTACTTTCCAACATTCTCCTCTGTGTTTCTTTCCGCAGTGCTCACAGTCTGGAATTTCTACACCTCGAGATGGACCTCTCACACTGCTAGTAGTTACTGTCATCTGTTTACCTCTACTTCTACCACCTCTGTCTGAACTAAAACTAGATTTCCAGTCACTTCTTGATCTTTGAATCTCTTCGGTAATGGATTAGAACTAGTAGTTCCCATACGTTTCCCAGCTGATTTACCAATTTCTGATTTTTTATCCAGGCCCAGTACTTGTTCTATCATTTTTGCTCGCTCGACCAGATCAACAAGTTCAGTAATTCTGAGACTTACCAATTGAATCTTGATTTCATCTCGTAGTCCCCGTAGAAATCGCTTTACAACTATCACCTCGGTTGGAACATATTCTAAAGCGTACCTGCTCAATCTAGAGAACTCTTGCTCATAATCCAATACTGACATATTCTCCTGTTTCAACACTAAAAACTCTTGCTTTTTCTCTTCGATGTACAGTTCCCCAATATACTTCTTCTGAAATTCTTTTTGAAACAAGTCCCAAGTTACCTGATCATCCGGCAAATGTCTAACCACAGATTCCCACCGAGATACGCTTCTCCTTGTAATGTTGATATTGCACATATCGACTCTCGGGTGCAGTCTAATTGTTGCAAAACTCTTTTTGTTGTTTCTATCCAATTTTCAGCAACGGATGGATCAGCTCCTTTTAATCCCTGAAATTCCGTGGCACCATATTTTCGTACCTCTTTAATCGGGCTCTCGACAAGAGGTATAGATGTAGTATGTGACATCCCAAAATTTGACCATAGTCGGAAGTGGTTTCGGGACCGCCACGACATATTCGAACGTAATATTTATTGTCTAGAATATGTAAAAAATGCATGTGAATTTTGAATTCTTTGATTTAGTTAATTTGATTGTGAATTGAAAGAAAAAGGACTCATGTGAAAGGATTTAAAAATATGTGGCTAAATTTTAAGAGATTAATAAAAGGATGAAGTAAAATAAATGGACTTGCATGACAAATAGCCCATTCCTAAGGCTAGTGGCCGGCCATGTCAAGAGTGATGGGCAAGGGAAAACATGTTTCAAACATGTTTAGTTAACGGATTATGCTTGAAAGAATAAAGAAATGAAATTGAAAAAAAAAAAGGATATGATGAAAACAAAAGAGAAAAAAAAAAGTGTCCATCCTCTCATCTTTTTCTTGCTTGGCCGAATATACTAAGAAGAAAGGGGGAAAAAGCTTGAGAAAAATCAGCCATGGGAGCTTACTAGACTAAGGTGTTTTGATACAAGAAGGTATGTTTTATGCCACTCTTGAAAATGCATGCATGATTTGGAGGATTGGTTCAAAATTTTCCTTGAATCTCGAATCGAAACTAGGTTGTTAGGTGAGTTAAATTTCGGCCATGAATGTTGTCTTCCTTGGTGAGTGTTTTGATGTTGTTGTGATGAAAGCATAGAGATGAGTGAGTTTGAATGTTTAACAAAAAGGAAATTTTGTGCCATTGAGTTCTTTTTGTTATGTGTGTGTGTGTGAATGAGTATTCGGCCATGCTATAGAATTTATGTTGCAAAATGATTAATGCTTAATGAGATGTATAATAGTACTTGTGAATGAGCTTGAGGGCATTTAAACAATTAGACATAAAAAGGGTGGTAATGAGGTTGAAAATTGTTGGATGGTTAATTGGGTAAGGAATGAAGCATTCGGCCATATGGGGTATGAATGGGCATAGGTGTTAAACACTTTGTATTGGAAATTTTGATAAATAAGTAGCAATAAATTAAGATGAGATTGAGTAAATTTTCAGCTTAGTTGTGCTAAGTATTCGCAATAACCAAAATAATGCATGTGAATGCCGTATGTTTGTGTTTGATGGAGAGGTAAATTGTTTGATTCAGCTCAAGAGCAAAGGGAACTAAATTGGACAAAGGAAAGGAGAAAGCAAACGAGTAGCCGATTTGGAACCGTTCTACCCCAAACAAGGTAAGTCGTTAAGCACATATGTTTGATATTGCTCAAATGATTGGAAAATCTATGCAATTGTGTTTAATGGAATGCTATATATGTATGAATGAAATTGTATGTGTATGGAGTGATGACAATTGTTGAATGTAAAAGAAATAGTGAAATGTGTAGAAAGTTTGCTTGGCACTAAGTGTGCGTGTGGAATTATATGGCACTATGTGTGCGATTTACTATGGCACTATGTGTGCGATTTACTATGGCACTATGTGTGCGATTTACTATGGCACTATGTGTGCGATTTACTATGGCACTATGTGTGCGATTCGCTATGGCACTATGTGTGCGAACATAATAAGCACTATGTGTGCCACATTCGGTTGTGGAAATAAATTGTGCATGAACGAGGTAAGTGATTGAGCTACTAACTAGATATCGAAATTGGGATTGTAGGTGTATGCATAAAATTATCTAGTGCATTGTTGTTCCAACTTGTGGAAACGGATCCAAATCGATTGGGCTGACTTGGCGGTTGATTTGGTTGAAGGACTTGGCATGAGATCGCACCAAAAATTTAAGAAATTGTAGTATAGATTGTTATGGTTGGAAACATCGATTTTGTATTATTGTTTATTCACTTATGATTGTTATTGTTGGATGGTAGAGTAGTGCTTACGACTTACTGAGTTATGTACTCATTTGGTGTGCTTATTTGTTGTTTATTTAGGTTCTTGATCCATTTTGCGTGCTCGGACTGTCATCGAAGTCATCACACCGTCTAGCTACTTTTTGGTATCTTCTTCTTAGATGGTTTAAGAAAACATTTCGGCATGTATAGGCTATTATGCTTTGTTTGAACTTGGTATGTAAAATTTTGAATAGCCATGCGAAAATGGCTTATAAATGTTTTGAGCATAACATTATAATCATTTGGTATGTATATGCTCATTAAGAGGCATGGAAGTGTTTGGCAATGACCAGCCATTAGAATGGGTCATCATGCTTATATTTTGGACCATATATGAAAAAGGGTGGTTGAATCATAGAAACTATGTGTTAGAGAAAGTCTACCCTAGAAAATGATGCTGGCAGCAACAGTGACGTGGATGTGAAAATCACTAAAATAGTAGGAATGGAATTAAATAGTGAATAAAATATGTAAATGAACCTTGATGAATCTATTTTCATATGGAGGAAACGAAACGGTTATATGAGTTGTATGTTAGGAGATAGTTGGGTTTTAGTGAAACAGGGCCAGAACGGTTTCTGGATTCCCTGTTCCGACTTTGAAAATTCATTATAAATTAACCAGAAATAACTAGGAGTCATACCACATATGTATAAATTCCTCTTTGAGTCTAGTTTCTATAGAAACAAACGGCACCAGTATTAAAGCCCTGCACAGGGAGTTATTCGAGTTGTAATGCATGAAGGTCAGTGTAGTCGGCCCTGTAACATGGGAGAGTTTAACTAATAAACTGTACTAATTGGCTTGACAAAAATTCTAAAAAAATCTGTAGATGGAAAAATGAGTCTAGTTTCAGAAAAAATTACAAATCTGATTTTCGAGTTGTAAAACTCAAGTTACAATTTTGAAGCGACTAGTATACAGTTTGGCAGCTTGTCTGGAACTTCTCAATAAGTGGTTTGAAGTCGTTAACACCTCGTGTTCGACTCGCTGACGGTCTCGGGTTCGGGTATTACATAGTAGCAGGTATAGCTCTCACTATATGCTGTAATGCATCAGCTATATCTCTTAACACTTGTGAGGTATTTATTTCTCTCCTACGTTAGGAGATTGATTATTTAACTGATTCACACTAGGTGTAGCAGATTCAGCTTCTTCTAATTCTCGACTTCCAAGATACATTTCTGTTCAACATTATCCATTCTTTCATCGACATTTTATCTATAAAACAAAATCAAATAAATACATTAGCATCCAAAAATCCGACTCAATTTCGACTCGGCAGTGGCATGTACTTCTAAACTCACTTCGAGCCCAATTTATCCCGAGAATCACTAAACCGATAGCTCGATACAAAATTGTAACACCTCTTAACCCCAAACCGCTACGAACGAGGTTATGAGGCATTACCGGACATATCGACAACTTGAATAATTTACAATTAATATAACTTTTATGGTATAATATAATAATTAAGTCCCTATCTTGAACTCTCGAAGTTCAAACACGTATTAAAAGTAGAACGGGACTTGTTCGAGTATTCCAAATTTTTTTATAAAAATTTCGGCAGCATTTCTGCTTATTTTTACCTAAACCTCCTGCAAATTCAAACCAAAACAACCAACACCAATATTTCACATTCATATAACTATTATTTATATCATTAACAAAATTTTAACTTAATAACTATCATAGCATCATTCAAAATTGATTAAAAACTTCATTCATTTAACAACTTAATGTTCATGTATCAAAATATCATGTACTTTCCTTACTATTTCATTTAACCATCTAAATTTTATAAATCATCCTTCACTACCCAAAGTAATATACATATTCAAGTGACTAAACAACACCTATGTACATGCCACTTTTATCCAAAAGAAAAATATACATCACCAAATTTGTGTTGGAGTCGGGATTGTTTTGGATGCTGAGCCGAGACACTTGACTTCTACTAACCTGCGCACGGAAACAACCGTACACTGAGGTATGGATATACTCGTGGTATTGCTATAAATCGAGTCATATCAACAACAAGTAAAAACATAAATATTAAAATACCTAACAATTAATGTCATATGTACTAATTCATAAATCAATGTATTTTCTCAAACTTAAATTTATATCACTTATGAATATACATTTCATACTTTTCTCTTATTATCACAATTCCAATTTCAATTCGTAATTCTTCTCATTTCAATGCCTCAAATTCACATTTCAATTTTTCACCCTATTAACGTAACTCGGACTTTGGCGGATACACGGATCCAACCAAACACACCAATATGGCACCCAGTGCCTCATCGGATAGTTTGAAGTAATAATTGACACCAGTGTCTCATCGGCCTAGCAAGTAAAGTTGGTACCCAAGACCTCATCGAATCTATCCGAAGAAATATAGTGACACCAGTGTCTCATCGACTCGAGGTCGAAGTATCCCTGAACACTTCCAATCCTATGGCATGCCAACTATATCCGACTCAGCCCGACTAGTTAATAGGGTATTCAATTCACTTTCTCAATCCTATATCACTTTCAATTCACAATTCAAATCACCAATCATTTTTCAATCAATACACTTTTCAAATAATTACATATTCCATAATTCACTTATTCAATTCAATTTGATTCAATTTGCATCACTTTCATTTTCACTCAATATTCATATCAATTTCACATACTTACCTCAAGTCTTACTTACCATACATAACAATAAAAAATTCAGCAATCAATAATAATTAAAATTCAAATTATAGTAATACACACCGTAATTCTCCCGTTTTAGTCCTCGATGACTTTCTCCTTTCCTTTCGATGCTGATGCTTCGGTTCTTTGTTGGCTACTGAAAATAATAATTTATAATCATCAATACAACATGATTCAATTTAATTCATGGGCCTAAACATGCAAATTTAACCATTTTTAATGTATATATATAATTTCACCATTAAGCTGTCTACTTGAGTCATTATTACTAAATTATTTATATCTTGAGCTACAAAACTCCAAATTAATATCCGTAAATTTTCTTTAAAATTAGACTCATATATCTTCTAACCATAAAATTTCCAGAATTTTTGGTCTAGTCATTTAGTACAATTTATTCGTTAAATACTCCCCTGTTATTTCATTTGACAGTTCTGACCTCTCTCTACTAAAAATAAATTATCTCATTGTACAGAACTCGAACAAGGTTCTTGTTTATTTATTTTGAAACTAGATTCATTAAGGAGTTCACATATATAAATTACACTCCATAATAATTTTTTTACAATTTTTAATGATTTTCCAAATTTAAAACAGGGCATCTCGAAATCACCCCGAACCAGTCTTACAAAATTTCAAATATCTCTTGATTCATCAATTCATTGCTTACACTATTTATACTATAAGAAACTAGACTCAATAAGTTTTAATTACATATTTTTTTCATCCTCTAGTTCAATTTATACAATTTTTAGTGAATTTTCAAAGTCAGACCATTGCTACTTCCCAAAACTGTTTTGATGTAAAATGTTAATAACCAAATTTATAACACCAATTCACACCTTATTCCTATTCAAATTTCATTTAAACTCAAATTTAACTATTAAATTTTCAACATATTTTCTTAATTCCGAATTTTCCTCAATTTAGTCCCTAAAACACAAAACTTATAGTTTACTTTGCAATTCAACCCTTATTTCATTTCTAACTTGAATTCTATCAATTTAACCCCTAATTCATCTTTTTATTCAACATGAACAATATTTAGAAATCTAATAACTTTCAAAATATCAACTTAATTTCATCAAAACTTTTTCTAAAGCTTTTAAAACATCAAAATTAAGAGAAAAGGACTAAATTTAGCTTACCAAATAAGTTTGAAGCTTCAAAATCTCAATTTTCCTTTTTCTTTTCTTTCCTTTTCTTCCCTGTTTTCGAATGCTCTCTGTTTCTTATTCTTCTTTGTTTCTTTTTATTCTTTTTCTTCATTTGTTTTATATACATATATGTATATATATAATATTATTTAATAATAATAGTTAATAATAATTTATAATTTATAATTCAATAATAATCTAAAGAAATCTTTAGATTTTTTTCTTTGTTTGTCCCTCAACTATACTAAATGGTCTATTTTCCATTTTGGTCCTCTTCATTTTCTTTTAATCTACAATTTAACTTTCATCCTTTATTCAATTTAATCCTTTTACTAATTACTCTAAATTAAGCTAAATTTACTTAATTAAAACCTAATTAAACACATTACTAGACTCATAAATATTTTTTAATAATTATTTTCGAACTTATTTCACTAAGACGGAGGCCCGATAACACACTTTTCGGTGCCCACGGATTTTGGGTCGTTACACCCATATCCAACGGCACAAATATTTTAGATCTTCGAAACTCTCGAATTTTACTGATTTAAGTCCCAACCAAGGAAAGTCAACTATCAAATACGATCTACCCACCAAGATATCTTGCTCAAAGCAAGAAAAGAAAATTATTTGTAGGTGCTTCATTGATTGCCTTGCTTTTCCCTACATTTATGGCGGAAACGCTTCTTCGATATTGCGAAAAGGTTGTCGAGAAAATTGTCGGTCTCATGTAGATGAAGTTCGCTTGGCGTTAATGTCAAAACCGATCTGAAAAAGTGGAGGACACCATGATCAAGATTAAAGTTGTGTTTGGATGCCGAAGCGCAAGAACACCAAAATGAAAAGTGCGTGATAATACTCTAAAATGACGTGTTTTTATATATTAATCATGTGCTTATTTTGAGCTTGAGCCTACTAATTTGAGCTATTTATGTCTTTTTATCTTTTAAGGACTAAATTGGAGGCGAAAAGTAAATTCAAGGAAAAAGCGTCAATTCGAGATTAAATGGGCTAATATGCAACGTGGGACAAATATGGTGCCAAAAGTGCGAACATGGAAGGCACAAGGACTTAAAAGCAAATAGAAGAGATTTTATTTTGGAAGACTCTATTTTATTTTATTCTATTAGGATAATTAATATTAAGATAATTATTAGGATTATTCAAATTTAGGATTTTATTTTAATTATCTTTGTTTATCTTTAATTAAATGTATTTATCTTTTTAGAATTTAAGTTCAATTAGACTATCTCCCTAGCACTATAAATAGGGGGTGAAGTGACTCTATTTGGGGCATCTTTTTCGTAAACACTTTCCCCAAAAGTCTTTTGTTCTTTCATATTTCTTTTCAATAAAATTTCTTTTTCCATATTTTTATTTATTTGCTTTCCTCCATTATCATGAGCCACTAAAAACCCTTCTAGCCAAAAGTTGTCAATATTTCCCCAAAAGGGTTCTTGAGGCCTAGAATCGACTTAGCCTTCTCGCCAAGTATTCATTGTTTCTCAGCTACTGGTCGACGCTTCCAGTCCATGGCCCTTAAGAAGTAAGCTTTTCAGATATGCAAAGGCGGCCACTTTGTATGTTTTGGAAGGACGCATAGTCGGTTCGTTAACTTATCAGTCGAGGTTGGCGAGCCAAAGAGACAAAATAGCGTGGATTTGCCATTGAGAAGCGTTGATCTAGCATAGATTACTGGCTAAAGTCAGGTTCCCTAAAAATCGTAAATCTAATCTTTGGAGCTGGTGGTCGTAGGTGTCCTGCTCCACTATAACTGGCTTACTTGAGTCAAGAAGGATCATCCAAAAGCCAAGGATTGAGCCCAAGGCGGAATGAGACAACCGGAGGCTGGAACTTTTCCATAAGAATTTTTTTTCTCTTAAAACTCTCTTTATTATTTTTATTATTTTCGTAATCATAATTTTAGTAAACTTTAAATTCTGTTTTTATTTTATTTTCGCTTCCAAAATCAATTCTTAAATTCTTTTTTATTTTTTTCCAGAACGCAGTTTGCTTGGGCACGATTCGCCAGATTTCGAGACAAGCATTCGTATAATCCGGTCCCGAGGATTCAACCCTACTTCCCTTTTACTATTTCTTTTCATTATTTTACGGAATAGGATATTTTGGTGCTCTCAACGACGCATCACTCGCCTCAGACGTGGAAGCTCAGAGACATCTTTTACGATGCTGAGGACGTTATTGACGATTTCAAGTGTGAAGTTCTCTGCAAACAGGACGCCATCAATCATCTCAATACCAACAGCTCAAAGGTGCGGCTTTTAAGACAGTATAGCGACAACCGACATGTTTTTCGCAGAGAGACTATCTCTTTTGTGGATTCTTCTGATGTTATTGGTAGAAATGAGGATAAAGAAAACATAATTAGTATGTTGATGAAACCAAGTGAGGATCGAAATGCCCCTGTCATTCCCATTGTTGGACTTGGGGGTTTAGGAAAAACCACGCTTGCGCAATTGGTATACAATGATGATCGAGTTACTAGCCTTTTTCCTTTAAAGATATGGATCTATGTTTCTGAGGAATTTGATCTTTCTAGATTGCTCAAGCTGATTATTTAGTCTGTAAATGAAGAAGTAAAATGTGATGCTCTAACACTTGAAGCCTTGCAAGCTCGTTTGAGAAGCCTTTTTAATGATAAGAAGTTCTTGCTCGTCTCGGATAACGTGTGGAATGAAAATCAAGCAAAATGGGTTGAGTTAAGAAATTTGTTGAGATCAATAGATGGCTTGTCTCAAAGGAAAACTATCTTGACTACTCGGAGTTTGAAGGTTGCCTCAATAATGAGTTCGATTTGCCCTTATGAATTGAAAGGTCTCCCTCTTGAAGACTGTTTGACATTGTTTATAAAATGGGCTTTTAATGATGATGAGAGACATTATCCAAATCTCATTAGAATCGGGGAGGAGATTGTGAAAAAATGCAAAGGGGTTTCTTTGGTTGTAAGAACATTGGGAAGCATACTGTTTCAGAAAACTAATGAATCTGATTGGATCTTTATAAGAGAGAGTGAAATGTGGAGACTTGAGCAAGATGAAAACGATATTTTATCAGGGTTGAAGTTGAGTTACAATCATTTGCCATCTCATTTGCAACGATGTCTTGCTTTTTTGTCCTTGTACAAAAAGGATGAGATCTATTTGAGTGACAAAATCATCCATCTTTGGATGGCAAATGGACTCCTTGAGCATCCGAAGCAAAATCAAGAGTGGGAAGATGTTCGCAAATAATATTTAAATGAATTAACGTCAAGGTGCCTCATCCAAAAGAAGATGGATTTTTGCTTGTATTTTACCTTCAAAATGCATGATCAGGTACATGATCTCGTATTAGATGTGTCTCAAAAAGAGTGTAAAACAAAAATGGTTGATGAAAATGTTCGACATTTATTATTATGTGATTAGAAGTTGGTTAAAGTTCCACGTGTTTTGGAGGAAATGAAAAAAATTCAAACAATAATCATCAAAGATGTTTCAACGGAATCAGAGACTACTCATGAATGACTTATAAATCGTATGCCTCTAATTTCAAGTATCTACGAGCATTAGAATTAAGCTATTCACCATTGACCACTTTACCAAATTCCATTTGTACCTTGAAGCACTTAAGAGACCTTGACTTGCACAGATGTTCGGGTATACGTGAACTTCCGAGGTCTTTCTATAAGCTTCGCAGCTTGCAATCGTTAAATTTGGCAGGTAGTGTCTGGAGCAGTTGCCTGATAGCGTGCTAAGGTTGATTTAGTTTAGACATCTAGTAATAACCGTTGTCGCTAACCATTTGGAAGAAATACGAGCAGGATATTGGACTTCTCTTCAATACTTGAAATTGCATTATTGTTCGGAATTAGAATGTTTACCTGAAGGAACGCAGTATCTGAAGTCACTTCGGACACTTGTCGTGAATAATTGTATTAGACTTGTCTCATTGCCAAGGAGCCTGGAATTCCTAACCAAGTTAGAACAAATTGAAATAATTGGTTGCTATCAAATAAATTTAGAAATGGAAGCAGAAGAGGAAGATGACAAAGACCTTCAGTTGAGCCTTAAAACTCTCTTACTCGTTGACTTACATTCTGTAACAGATTTGCCACGATTGCTTCTTCAAGAATCTTCTTCCACTTTGCAGCAATTATGAATTATGCGGTGTCCAAACTTGTCCGTTCTACCAGCATGGCTACTAAATCTCACTTCTCATAGACTTGGTATTATGGATTGCAGAAATTTGTCAGCTCTACCAGAGGGAATAGACCGCCTCACCAACCTTAGAGATTTGAGAATTTATAGTTGTCCACAGTTGAGCAAGAGATACAGAAAAAATTGGGGTGAAGATAGGCACAAATTAATTGCTCACATTTAAGAGGTTGTTATTGAGGATTAAGATTGAGGTATGTGGTAAAATTTTAATTTCTCTATCAGATTTGATTTCATATTATATTGAGGTATGTGTTGTTTACTTTCTTTAAAAAAGCAGGGTTTTGGTTGCAAATTTCGTATGTTTAATGTTTGTTAAAGTACTTAATGTGTTTTGAAACATTGTATGTAGGAATGTGAAGATGGAAGAATGAAGCAATGGTTGAGGCAGGACACGGAAGACTTTTGCATTTAGATTTTAGTTGTAATTCTAATAACCGAGCTTTTGCTTTGGATGTTTCAAATGACTTCATGCTATGGTCTATAATGTTTGTTTGATATGTATCAACTTTTAACTTTAAGCGTATTTATGTGTTCTCATGGTTCCTTTGTTTTTATAATTTATGTAGCGACGTAAAAATTTTTGCTTTTCGGTCGTTAATTGAAGCGATTTATTGAAAATTTGAAAACCGACTTTTGATTTTATTAAAAAGGGAGTCGCCATCGGTCTTTTTCTAGGTATGATCAGACACCTAATAAATTATCTTTTAAAGAAAATTTATTCTTGAACAAAATGAAGGCCAAATTTGGGTCTATGCGAAAATCCGAGAAAAATAAGGTTCGGAGTCTAGCATTACGAGGAAGGTATTAGCACCTCGCGACGCCTGAATTGGTATCTTTATTAAACTCGTGTTGTCTTGATTTTCAAAAGTACGAATTCAATTTGACATTTACTCGTGATCCAATTGAAAAATGATAATTTTGGTTTTCGATTTTTAGAAATGGTGTCCGTTTTTAACACTAATCGATTTAATTTCACCAACATAGCGATGAAGTCGATGACTTAATCTTAAATCGGTACATTGCCTTATTTTTGAAATTAATTAAAACATGAGAAAAATATTCCTAAAGTGAGAAATTAAAATAGATAAACGAGCAAAAAATGATATCATTAATGAAAAATATTAACATGGAATACTAGAATATTAGAATAACAGTAATAATGATATTTACAAAAAAAAACAAATCATGTACTAATAATAAAATAGGAAAAATGATATATTTGGTAATAATAATATAAAATAATAATATGTACATAAAAATACATATATATATATATAATAAAAGTATGTAATAATAACAATAATAATATCTACAATAAAAAAATATTAGGAAACGTACATAAAAATATATACATAATTTTTTTACAACAAAATATAAAATAATGATATGTACAAATATATATATACATAATATAGTTATAAAAATATATCTATTAAATTAAATAGGTAAATAAAAAGGGTAAGAATATACCGAAGGCCCAATGTTATGGATTACTGAAATTAATCTCTTTTCTTCTAGGGCTATTGAAATGGGCCTTTGTTGGTGATCTTCACCGGATTAGATTGCCGCAAATAGAGTCAGGTTCCAGCAATTAACCCAAACTAATTAACCCAAACTAAATTTAACCCATCAAACCTTACATAAACCAACCCATTAACTAAAATATTTTTTTTTTAATACTAAACCCCCCGCCCAAAACAGACAAGTTCCAGCAACAAAGAAATAAAGAAAGAAAGAAGAGATCCAAGCTTCAAGCCGCCGAACCCCTCTTTCTCCTTCCACCGTGCGCACCACGAACAGCCATCGTATGAGCCGCGTGAAATCAAGCTACGGGTAGTTGAGGTTTGGGTTTTGGGGTGGCTGATAATCGATTGACTCGGGTATTTAGAGTGGGTTTCAGTTTGGGAGCTTGGTTGTGGTATTAATGGTGGTTAGTCCTTGGTTGCTTGGTTGCTTACTGGATATTGGGGTTCTTTCTTGCTTAGATTGTTGAATATTCCTTTTTTTGGTTTTTTTTTTGCTGGAAATTTTTTTTTGCTCTTTTTTCTCAAAATAGGAGAATCCTCTCTTTTTTGGTGCGGTCTCCTCCTTTCATTTCTACCATTTTGCTTGTTTTTTATGCCATTTGCGGTAGTGGGTGAAGAAGGAACAACCACCCATGTTTTTGGCCTAAAATCGGGAAGTGGGTGCCCTAAATCACGTAATCATCTCAAGGACCAAATCACAAATGCAAGAAAACTTCTAGGGCTAAATGTAATTTTAGAAAATTTAAGGTTAAAATGTAATTTAAGGAAAGTTTAAGGGTCTAAGTGAAATTTAAAGAAAGTTTAGGGTCAAAATGAAATTTAAAGAAAGTTTAGGGTTAAAATAAAATTTAGAAAAATTTTAAGGGTCAAAATGAAATTTTTTTTATTTTTTTAATTTTTTGAAATTTTGGAAATTAAACACGAATTCTAGTCGGACAAAAATTTAGTGCTTACAGCTGCCCCTCTTTGCTCAACATTGTGAAACAAGGATAGTGCAAAGACTTAAAAGCACTAAATTTTGTTCAAATGTCCAATCTTTATTCTTTATTGAAAAACAAGAAATTGAAAATAGCTCGGGATGTGACCAAGTTCAACTCACCTCTCGAATTATGAGTTGATCTTTGAAAAAGCAAAAATTGAAAATATCTCACTTGTGACCTAAGGCTTAACTCACCTCGCAATATGAGTTGATTTTTTTTTGAAAAATAGAAATTGAAAATACCTCAGCGTGATTTGAGGCTCAACTCACCTCTCGCAATATGAGTTGATTGATTTTTTGAAAAGTAGAAATTAAAAACAAAATTTGAAAAGACATCGGCATGTGGCCGAGACTCAACTCACCTCCGCAATATGAGTTGATTTTTGACAAGAAATTGAAAATACCTCGCGTGGAGCCAAGGCTCAACTCACCTCTCGCAATATGAGTTGATTTTTTGAAAGAGAAATTGAAAATACCTCAAGCATGTGAACCGAGGCTCAACTCACCTCCCGCAATATGAGTTGATTTTTTGAAAGAGAAATTGAAAATACCTCAAGATGTGAACCGAGGCTCAACTCACCTCCCAATATGAGTTGATTTTTTAAAAGATGAAATTGAAAATACCTCAACGTGTCTTGAGGCTTAACTCATTTTTTGCAATATGAGTTGATTTTTTTGAAAGACAGAAATTGAAGATACCTCAATGTGTCTTGAGGCTCAACTCACCTCTCGCAATATGAATTGATTTTTTTGAAAGACTGAAATTAAAAATACCTCAACGTGTCTTGAGGCTCAACTCATTTCTCGCAATATGAGTTGATTTTTTTGAAAGGCAGAAATTGAAAATACCTCAACCTGTCTGAGGCTCAACTCATTTCTCACAATTTGAGTTGATTTTTTTGAAACATAAATTGAAAATACCTCAGCATGTGACCTGAGGCTCAACTCACCTCTCGCAATATGAGTTGATTTTTGAAAAGCATAAATTGAAAAAACATCAATTGAAAATACCTCGGCGTGTGACCTGAGGCTCAACTCACCTCTCGCAATATGAGTCGCAATATGAGTTGATTTTTTTGAAACATAAATTGAAAATACCTCGGCATGTGACCCGAGGCTCAATTCACCTCTAGCAATATGAATTGATTTTTGAAAAACATAAATCGAAAAATGAAAATCGAAAATACCTCAGCGTGTCCTGAGGCTCAACTCACCTCTCGCAATATGAGTTGATTTTTTTGACTGCAGAAATTGAAATTACCTCAGCAGTTCTCAAGCTCAACTCACCTCTCAATATGAGTTGATTTATTTTTTGAAATGTAGAAATTCAAAAGCAATTTGAAAAGACCTCGGCATGTGGCCGAGACTCAACTCATCTCTTGCAATATGAGTTGATTTTTGACGAACAGAAATTGAAAATACCTCAACGTGCCCTGAGGCTCAACTCACCTCTCGTAGTATGAGTTGATTTTTGACAAACAGAAATTGAAATTACCTCAACATGTCTTGAGGCTCAACTCATTTCTCGCAATATGAGTTGAATTTTGAAAATAGAAATAAAAATTACCTCAACATGTCTTGAGGCTCAACTCATTTTGCGCAATATGAGTTGAACTTTGAAAATAGAAATAAAAACATCAAAATACCAAAACCTGTTATCTGGTGGAACTCAGGTGCCTTTTCCTTTGATTTAGTATAACTATCATCACATCTTCTTACTCTACTGGAGTACCTGTATATGTCATGCATGATGTTATCATGATATGCACATGTTTGTCTTAAATGCTTTTATGCCTACACGATTATGCTATGCGCCTTAGGCATGTTTGTCGTATGTCCTTTTTCATCACGATTTTTGTGATGATCTGTATTCATTACTTCGGCTCTTGACTTTCTCTTTAGGCCCTGTACCCGTCCTCAAGCTTCACGAATAATCTGCGTTTCTCAGATATCGCTCTTTCGCCCTGGTTGAACTTTGTCCTTGCTTTGAAGCTCTTGTCCTTATCAAATTCTCATCCGGGTAATACTTAACATTTGTTTTGTTTGGAGTTTGTAATTTCAGAATGCTTTAGATGTTCAACGCATGAACTCTTCCATATTTCTTAATCAAGAATCTTTTCGAGCATGGCTTCTTGCGTAGAAAGTTTCGGACTATTGAAAATGCTTCCAATACTGTAGCCTTGCTGTTTGACTCGCTGCTTGAATCGTTTTACTTCTTGGGTTCAAATCTGCTTCATTAGGACGCCCTTTCGGGTCTTAATCTTGATTTTTGTTTATCAAGATTCCATTTTCAGGTTTTCATCTTGGTCTTCTTCTTCTTCTTTTTTTTAATGTCATCACTCATTGCCCATCAGGGCTCTATTACTAACGCAGCACGCTGTCCTATTGCTCGATTGGTATTTCGACCCAAAATCGTAGGAGAAAATCAAGTTTTGCTCAACCATCTTGCCCCACCGTAACTTCAGGGTCCATTCCACTGTAATTTAGGGATACAAGGTTGGCACCATCTTTAAACCATTCCACTGCAATTCCTGGCTATAGGATCTGTATCCTACTGTAACTCAAGGGTGTGTGATCGTAACTTGTTCCATCAATCGACCATTCCCGAGTGACTGACCAGAAGTTTATGCGTGATATTTGCATGGATGCAAAATGTCATTTTTTCGAGAATGATCCATTTTTATGCTTATGTTGACTTTGCTTGTTTTCATCGAGATTATATCACTGACGCGATATCTTGTTTCTGTTCAGCTAATATCTTTGACAGAAAATCTGAAGAGATAAATTCAATTTAAGCTAAAATATTTCCAACTCTTACACTTGGTGAGCTCTTGAACAACAGTCGTGTTTCAGGTTCCTGTACTATTTAGAAGCTTTCAGAGTAATATGCAAAACTCCTTTTATAAAAGTATGATTAGTCCATTAATCATTATTTCAATACGAAATGCTTGAAAAGGATCGAACTGATGGACAAGAAGAAAATTGATTAAGAGCATAGCTCGAAACAAACAAGTCGAACAATGAGAGCAAATGTAAGTTTATTGGAAGCGCATTTTGAAAAGAATAAGATAGTCAAAGATAAATTCGAAATAGGTAAAATGGAAAGCTAAGTGCCCCAAATATCGCACTGAGCTTCTCAGACAAACTCCTTTGAGACCATTTTGAGTTTAACATGTGTTTAGGGATTCAGAGTACTTTGTCGATGCCCCAAGACGTAGCATACTTCTTTACTATCAATTCAAGTATATCAAGACTACCATATGCCCTACCTTTGAACAAAATTTGAGCCGCCTTTTTCAGGTTTTCAACTCAAAAGCCCTTTAGTCTCAAGGCGCCCTTTGCGGGTTTTCACCTTGACCTCTCCATTTTCTTTTCTTTCTTTTCTTTCTTTCTTTTTTTGCTTTTGAATAAATGAAGGTCACAAAGTGCCCTTTACGGGTTTTCACCTTGGCCTCTCCTTTTTAAGTATCTCTGGACTGAATCCGAATTTAGGATTGGATCAGTTTTCTTCCAGGGAAAGCCTCCTTTACCTCATAAAGTTCTTAAGCATTCATTTTCCTTTGAAACCCTTTTGTATAGAAAGGATCTTCTGCAATACCAAGTTCCTACTATGAAATTTCTTTGGGTGAATCATTTCCATCATAACTCAGCATCATACACATTTGACTTTCAAACCCTTGTCTGCATTCAAGTTTACTGAAGACATTTTACTTCATCCATTTCTTGATTCAATCAAAGCTTAGAGAAAAAGAATCTTAATTTCCATGGACAGAACCACCTCTAATGCCCCAGTGAAGGTCCTGGTCAACTTTAATAAGCACTAAGAGTAAAAGGTAGCTTCTTATGCCAATATTTACAAGTCTCGGTCACCTTCCATAACTTTTCTTTATTTTTACTTTTTTCTTTTGGCAGCCATTGTTGCATTGTGATATGCCATTATACAGTTACGCATTAAAACATGATTCTTTTTGGCATTTGATCTCACTTTTTTTGTTTTTTGTTTTTTTTATTTTTTTCTTTTTATGACTGTCGACTTTATGATATTGGCATATGAAGCAACATTCACCCTCTTAGTGAAGCAATTGACTGCTACGACGATGATGTCGACTAGAAGCTTTTGACGAGATCATCCTCAGAACATCTATACCCCACGTATTGAAAAGTTTGTGAAGAGATGGAAGAAGCACTTGAATCTTGATAACATAACAAATGCCATTCCCTTCCCATGGTGGACCAACAATATCCGATCCTCATTGATTAGCCTAGCTATTGTAGAACCATTGTCATGTGTTCTTTAGACACCCTTATGAACCTCTTTCAAGCTGTTCCTAAGTGCGTCTTAATATGATCATGCGAAAACATCCTTGAATTCTTGGAAATGATTCAATAGTCTTGCCTTATTTCTGCGGTGAGCTAGGTTTCGATCTTCATCTCTTTCCCAAGCTCACAATGTCAGCTGACCCTTTGTAAGTTAGGGTCTGTCTTTTATCTCATTCTGTCATCCTTCACGAATCAGAAGATAGATACAATCTCTGTCATCTTTGAAGTCCTAAGATCCCTCTAGACACATATCTTGCTCCAAAGGGAGTTAGTAACAGCGTTGCTCGTGACTTTGATATCTGGGGACCTACCGTGAGTACGAAGGCAAATTCCAGAGAATAAATGCTCCTAAGGATGATTATTTATATAGGATGATCGTGAATGTAAAATAAAAGAATAAAAGTTCAAATAAATAAAGAATCTATAAATAGAAGAAAATTTACTCAAAAAGATGCATTTCATTGAAATAAAAATCTTAGACCGAAACCTATTTCTCAAAAGAAGTCTTATCACCTCTAGGTCTTAAGGCAATAAGTATGTTTTGAATATTACTCTAGATTAGCTTTAAAAGTACACGGATCTCTTCCACTGTCCCATTTTTCAAAACACTCCCAAGTATGTGAAGTTCGGAGGTGGGTGATATCAAGGTCGTGGTTGAGTTGGGTACGAATTAGAAGTATAGTGGCTTCCTATTACCACCACATGGGTTTCGCTCTTTTTCTTCATGGTGCTGCCTTTTGAGCTCTCGAGGCCTTCCATCCTTCTATTTTTATGGCATTCTCTATAAGTTCCCCAGATATCACAATGCCTGCAAAGTCTTTCGTAGCACTTCCTACCAACTTATCATAAAATGGCGCTTTCAAAGCGTTGATAAAGAGAACCACTATTTCAGTTTTGGTTAAAGGGGGTTCTACTTGTGCCGAGATGTCCCTCCATCTCTGCGCGTACTATCTAAAAGTTTTCGTCGGCTTCTTTTCCATCATCTGCAGAGTCAACCGATCAGGCACCATGTCAGACACATGCTTGTACTGTTCACAAAATATTGATGCTAAGTCTTTCCATGATCGGATCATTTCTCTACTAAGTTGATTATACCATCGAAGAGCCGCTCTGACCAAGCTGTCTTAGAAACAGTGTATTAGCAACTTATCTTTATTCACGTGACTCGTCATTTTTCGGCAGAACATGATAAGATGCGCTTTTAAACATCTTGTGCCATCGTATTTTTCAAAATCTGGTACTTTGAATTTCGGAGGCAGAACCAGATTGGGCACCAAACTGAGCTTTTAGCACTTAATGCAGAGAAAGCTTCAGTACCTTCTATCACTTTGAGTCTTTCTTCCAAACTCCTATACTTATTCTGAACATCATGATCATCCATTTTCAATCTGGCTATTTCTAACGGGTCATCCAAATCTGGAATATTGGGATCAACAGGATTAACTCCGGGGTTTGATATAGATATACCTTGCCCTGGATGAGTAGGTGATACAGGTCGTTGCTCTAGGGCTACAGGTTCCCTTTGAGGACATCCTCTTTGCGTTACATGAACGTGAGGTAGGGTGAATCTTGAGGGATAAAATGGATCCTGATCATGATTAACTCTCGACTGAGGTTCCATAACGCCGGACTCGCATAAGTCCCTTCCCTTTAACTAAAGCTGACATCATCTCCATCATTTTGGCCATTTGATCCATTTGCTCGAGTGATTCCTCTCGAGATCTTACCATCAGATCTCTCATTTCCTGCTATGATTTAGCCAACTGTTCTTGCAATTCTCTTTGGGCTCTTTCCATCCTTTTGATTCTTTCATTGAATTCAGCCTCCATTGCTCTAGCTTGTCGACGCGTTCTATACGAATGACGTGGTTCCAGTCTTGTAGTATTACAACTGCGAATTGTATGTTTTAACCTCAGCGAACGATTATGGGATATGCAATTAATGAAAGAATGAATGCATAAATGCCAAATGAATGTCAGTCATGAATGAATATGCAAAAATTTGGTGTTAATTTCAAGATAGCCCCTATTTAGGCATTTCCTTAATCAAAAGAGTCTATTACACAATGTTTCGGTCACTCGTGTAATTGACTCTTCCATCAGAAACCCGTTTTTGGAAACCAATCTCTAATCAACACCTTCCTAACAAGATGCCTATGATGCATGATGAAAAATAGAAATACGACAAAAACCTTGGTTAGCACAACACATATGAACAGAGAAAACTGTGGAAAATCTAACAAATTAAACTACTTGGTCCGATGGACTCGATCCCTTGTATAGAAAGTGATAATGCAAAAGGTAAGAGGCGTCCTTCCGTGCAATTATTTGGTGACTACTAAATGGACGGAGGTTCAATATGGCTCTAATTAGGTGGCTCACGGTTCACTATATGCGGTTTCAGTTCTAGATAGGTACTCGAATTGCTCGTACTATCGCCTACTAAGACTAGTACGAAGCCTCGTCATGGCCCATCACAGCTCACGAGTTCAATTCGAGGATTACATTTACTTATGCCTATGCGAGGGACCAGTTAACTCACAAAAGCATAAGTCGATGTAACCCTAAGTATTCACTAGCTGCATGGAGGGACGAGTTAACTCACGAAGGTATAGCGTTTACTTCCACTTAAGTGGACGGAGCCCGAGTAGAGAGCTCATGTATGCAAAATGCAAGTGCACGGTGTGTGGGGAGAAACTCACAAAACTTTCATCTTATTTTAAAACTACGAAACTAAAATTATAAAAACTTAGAGCTGAAAAGCAAAAGATAAAACAAATTAGAAAAATATTTACAACATAATGCAAATGCATGATTTTTTTAAAACAAAATTTGAGGATCACAACTAAATATTAATTTGAACAAGGAAATTCAAAATTTTGACAACACGCGTTTAATTCGACTCGACTCTCAAAAATTAAGTCCCGTGGAGTTGCCAGATGCGACGTAAAAATTTTTGCTTTTCGTCGCTAATTGAGGCGATTTATTGAAAATTTAAAACCGACTTTTGATTTTATTAAAAGGAGTCGTCATCGATATTTTTCTAGGTGTGATCGAACACCTAATAAATTATCTTTTTAAAGAAAATTTATTCTTGAACAAAATGAAGGCCAAATTTGGGTGTACGTGAAAATCCAGAGAAAAATAAGGTTCGGGAGTCGGTTACGCACGAGGAAGGTATTAGCACCCTCGCACGCCTGAATTGGTATCTTTATTAAACTCGTGTTGTCTTGATTTTCAAAAGTACGAATTCAATTTGACATTTACTCGTGATCCAATTGAAAAATGATAATTTTTGGTTTTCGATTTTTTTAGAAATGGTGCCCCATTTTTAACACGAATCGACGAATTTCACCCAACATAGCGATGAAATCGATGACTTAATGTTAAATCGGTACATTGCCTTATTTTTGAAATTAATTAAAACATGAGAAAAATATCCCTAAAGTGAGAAATTAAAATAGATAAACGACTAAAAAATGATATCATTAATGAAAAATATTAACATGGAATACTAGAATATTAGAATAACAAGAATAATGATATTTAAAAAACAAATCATGTACTAATAATAAAATAGGAAAAATGATATATTTGGTAATAATAATATAAAATAATAATATGTACATAAAAATACATATATATATGCATATAATAAAAGTATGTAATAATAATAATATCTACAATAAAAAAATATTAGGAAACGTACATAAAAAATATATATATCAATTTTTTACAACAATAATATAAAATAATGATATGTACAAAATATATATATATATATATATATACATACATAATATAGTTATAAAAATATATATATTAAATTCGAATAGGTAAATAAAAGGGTAAGAATATACCAAAGCCCCAATGTTATGGATTACTGAAATTAATCTCTTTTCTTCTGCTATTGAAATGGGCCTTTGTTGGTGATCTTCACGGATCGATTGTCAAATAGAGTCAGTTGACCCGACCATTTTAAAATTTAATATTTTTATTTTTTTATTTTTTAGACCAATTTTGTTTAGACCAATTACAAATAAAATCTACATAAAAGATACAAAATCCAAATTACTTCAATCCAACACAAACCAATCTCACCCACTAACTTAATAATCCAAGACAACCAACCCAACCCACTAACTTAACATATCACCCAACCCACTAATTAACCCAAACTAAATTTAACCCATCAAACCTTACATAAACCAACCCATTAACTAAAATATTTCTTTTTTTTAATACTAACCCCCAAAACAAACAAGTTCCAAGAAGAAAGAAAGAAAGAAAGAAAGAAAGAAGAGATCCAAGCTTCAGCCGAACCCTCTTTCTCCTTCCACCGTAGCGCCACGAATAGCCATCGATGTGCGCGTGAAATCAAGCTACGGTAGTTGAGGTTTGGGTTTTGGGGTGGCTAATAATCGATTGACTCGGTATTTAGAGTGGGTTTCGGTTTGGGAGCTTGGTTGTGGTATTAATGGTGGTTAGTCCTTGGTTGCTTGGTTGCTTGCCGATATTGGGGTTCTTTTTGCTTAGATTGTTGAATATTCCTTTTTGGTTTTTTTTGGAATTTTTTTTTGCTCTTTTTCTCAAAATAGGAGAATCCTCTCTTTTTTGGTGTGGTCTCCTCCTTTCATTTCTACCATTTTGCTTGTTTTTTATGCCATTTGCAGGTAGTGGTGAAGAAGAAACAACCACCCATGTTTTTGGCATGAAAATCGGAAGTGGGTGCCCTAAATCACGAATCAGTCTAAGGACCAAATCACAAATGCAAAGAAACTTGGGGCTAAATGTAATTTTAGAAAATTTAGAGTTAAAATGTAATTTAAGGAAAATTTAAGGGTCTAAGTGAAATTCAAAAAAGTTTAGGGGTCAAAATGAAATTTAAAGAAAGTTTAGGGTCAAAATAAAATTTAAAAAAAGTTTAGGGTCAAAATGCAATTTTTTATTTTTTATTTTTTGAAATTTTGGAAATTAAATACTAATTCTAGTCGGACAAAAATTTAGTGCTTACAATTTAGTATACTTTCTTCTTCTTTTTTGTTCATAGTATATAAATAAATTGGAATGAAAAATCAAAATGCCATTACAATTATATTAAAATTTATAAATGAAAACAACATAATTAAATTTGATATATATTAAAAAGATCTCTTGATAAAATCTCTTTAAGTGGATCATCACCATTTTTAAAAAATTCATTTCATTTATAAAAAGAATAACTTTTGAAAACGAATCATTGTTGAGTATCCTATTACAATATGATCCAAGATTTCTAATGTGGCCTTATGGAAACATCATTACCCGATCGTCAAGACGTAGTTCAAAGCAAGTCGGCTTCTTTCTTCTAAGTTGGCGTACCGGTGTCTGTTTATAATGTGTAGACCTTGATAGCCTACCGTGGGAGGGATTGATTGTTAGTGCAAGACTCCATTGGATAAGTTAAATTGCAACATTCAAGTGTATTGTTTTCATAGATAGTGACGTTATTGAGTGAGTTGTTATTGTTAGAAATGATGTGAGCAGTTCAGTATTTTGCATTTATGGCTATCAAGGTGTTCTTTTGACCCTTATATGGCTAAAGTTTATGCCGTAAAGGTTCTTAAAATCATATTTGAATATATTAGGATTGGTTTATAAGTATTTGGAGGTGTTTGGGATTATATGAACGAGTTTTGGAGGGTCGAAATAACTCAAAATAAAGTATAGATCCTATTTAGCATTGATGTATCAATATAAGTGGGGAAATATATTGATACATCTTCTTACTATTAGAGGTGTTCAAACTTCGATTAAAACCGATTTAATCGACTGAAGTAGTTTAGTTCGGTTAATCAGTCTCTTAAATGATCTAGTTTGATTAGAATCGGTTAAAGGTTTTTGGAATTTTAGTTAACGGTTAATTCAATTCAAATCTAGTAATTAACCTAACTTAATAAATAATATTATATATTATATGTATTAGGCTACTACTAATTTGGTTAATGCGGTCAAATAAACATTATCAAATTTTCCTTTGATATGTTTTATACTTATTTTAACAAATATATATATATATATATATATATATATTTGGTTAACCGTCAATTAACGGTTAAAGGATTAAAAGTTCGATTAATGCGGTTAACACTAGTTCATT
>NW_026440363.1:0-68708 GCF_025698485.1 Gossypium arboreum
TCGAATTTGGTGTGTCAATAATGGTTTGGCTTTCAATTCAGCCACTAACACACCGTCGGATCGGACAGCAAGTGCACATTCATCGTCGTAAAGTGAATAACGATTTACGACTCAAGGCATCCGCAATCACATTCGCCTTTCCGGGTGATAGTCAATGATCAGCTCATAATCCTTTAACACTCAAGCCAACGTCTTTGTCGCAGATTTAAGTCTCTTTGGGTCATCAAATATTTGAGACTTTTGTGATCCGAGTATACATGGCACCTTTCACCAAATAAGTAATGTCGCCAAATCTTTAAGGCGAATACGATGGCGGCCAATTCGAGATCATGAGTCGGATAATTTTTCTCATGTGGCTTTAATTGCCTCGACGACAGGCCACAACTCGACCTTCTTGCATTAATACGCAACCTAACCCAAGTAGAGAGGCGTCGCTATAGATGACAAACTCCTTGCGGACTCGGGTTGCACTAGAATTGGGGTTTCGGTCAAATAAGTTTTGATTGATCGAAACTTTTTGGCATTTCTCCGTCCATTCAACTTAACGTCCTTTTGGAGTAGCCGTCATCGGCGTGGCTATCGTTGAGAAGCCTTTACAAATCGTCGGTAATAACCGCAAGCCCCAAAAGCTCGAACCTCGTAATATTTCTGAGGCTTCCAATTAAGTATGGCTGAAATTTTATTCGGTCGACTCGAATACCCGATCTGAGATACCACATGACCCAAGAAGCTAACCTCTCTTAACCGTAACTCACACTTGCTGAACTTAGCATATAATTGCTTGTCCGTAAAATTTGCAGCACTAACCGCAGTGTTCAGATGTTCGGTCTCATTTCTTGAATAGACCAAGATGTCATCAATGAACACGACTACTGAATCGATCCAAATATGGTCTAAAGATCCGATTCATTAAATCCATAAATACCGCGAGGGCATTAGTGAGCCCAAACGGCATCACTAGGAACTCATAGTGACCATATCTAGTTCAAGGCGTCTTGGGCACGTCTCGAATCTCGGATTCGCAATTGATAGTAGCCCGATCTCAAATCTATTTTCGAGAACACCGAGGCTCCCTTCAGTTGATCGAACAAGTCATCAATACGTGGCAGCGAATATTTGTTCTTTATCGTCGCTTTATTAAGTTGACGATAGTCGATGCACAATCGCATGGTTCCATCCTTCTTCTTCACGAACAACACCGGCGCACCCAAGGCGAAAAACTCAAGCGAGCAAAACCTCTATCCACCAATTCTTGCAACCGAGCTTTCAACTCCTTTAATTCCGTTGGTGCCATACGATATGGAGCTATCGAAATTGGAGTGGTACCAGTACCAATTCGATGCCAAATTCTATTTCCGACAGTGGTAACCCGGCAATTCTTGGGAAAACATCCGGTATTCACAAACCACGAGCACGCAGATTCGGGTTTCTTCTCGATTCCTTGTCATTGAGTACGACGCAAGGTACGCCGCACCCTTTTCTTACATATTTACGGGCCAACATCGGCGATATTACGGTGGCAACCCCTTTAAGTCCGTGGACTCAACCCGAATTATTTCATTATTCGCGCACCTCAAATCGATAGTCTTGCTCTTGCAATTTACAACCGCATCGTGCATGATCAACCAATCCAAACCAAGAATAACATCGAACTCATCGAGCGGCAAAAGCATTAAGTCCGCCGGAAAACAAGAACCTCGGAACACTAGGGACTTTTCTTGCACACTTTGTTAACAAGCACGTAATGACCCAAGGGTTTGACACCGAATTACAAACTCGATGAGACTCAATGGGCAAAGTCTTCTTTGGATGCTAAGGTTTCACATATATATGAATGAGTAGAACCGGGGTCAATCAAAGCAATTACATTTGTATTGAAAAGAGTGAAAGTACCGGTAATAACATCCGGAGAGGCAAGATCCTCGGCGTGCGCGTATGGCATAAGTCCTAGCAGAGAGCACGAGCCTCGGATCCGATGGTAGCATCTCTAGATCCTCTCGACCGCCATCGACATTGCCCATATTTCTAGGTGGCCTACCTCGGCGATGGTAGCACCGGGTTTGCACTCGACTTACATTCTGTTCATGCATCCTCGGGCAATCCTTCATAAAGTGGTCGGCCGATCCACACTTATAGCAGGAGCGATCACGAAACCAACAGCTCCCGAATGCCATTTGCCACAATGTGGACACTCCGCCCTCTCGGCGATCATTTTCGCCACCGGCGATCGAGGTGACTCGTGTGGTCACGGGGTCGATCGCGTCCTCGTCTAGGAAAGCCCGAAACGCCTCTAGACCGGCTCGCATCATCTCGAAATCTCTTCGATGCTTGTTGAAGAGACTTTCCCGAGGACCTCTTTCGGAATTCTCCAGTTCCCACATCAGCTTTTTGTTTCTCCTTTCTAAGCTCTTGACTTTACAAGCTCGCTCAACAAGTACTACGAACTCTCGTATCTCGAGAATGCCAACAAACATCCTTATATCATCATTCAGCCCATCCTCGGCGTTTACATAATAGCTTCGGACGAAATGCATTCTCGCGTCTGGCTAAGCCTCACAAACTTTCGTTCGTAGTCGGTAACGGACATAGAACCTTGCTTAAGATCAAGAAATTCCCTCCGTTTTTGGTCGATGAATCTCTGACTGATATACTTTTTTCGGAACTCGGTTTGAAAGAATTCCCAAATCACTTGCTCTCTAGGCACCACAGAAGTCAGAGTACTCCACCAATAGTAGGCGGACTCGCGTAGCAAGGAGATGGTACACTTTAAGCACTCATCGGGTATACAGGATAGCTCATCAAGCACCCGGATAGTGTTATCTAACCAAAATTCAGCGCGCTCGGCATCATCATCATCCGTAGCCTTAAATTCAGTGGCCCCATGTTTTCGAATCCTATCGACTGGGGGCTTACTTGACCTTATTTGGTCAGTCACCGGAGGTATTGTAGGTGCGGGGGTTGCATTTGTCGGGAATGGAGGTTGTGGAACAGCCGTGTTGGTTCGAATGTATTGATTAAACCATTCGCTCATCACACTATAAAAGGCTTGCTTAGCCTCGTCATTAGGATTGCTGGCCATAGGTTGAGAGTCCATGGCGCTGTCCCTAAGGGAGCAGCGCCACACTCTCCACATCATCAGCTATCGCTTCGGTTGGGATCGGGATCCATTGCTATAAACAAACACAAAGTCAAATTGTCGAAATCACCACACTATCGATTCATCATTTAATGGCATGTATAGCTAGACCCCAAACACATCACGGTAGTCCTAGAATCGACTAAACCTGGCTCGATACCAATAAAATTGTAACACCCCAAACCCGAGACCATCGCCGTGTCGGGCCCGAGGGGTTAACAAGCCAAGTTCACATGTTTTTGCCCACCAATTTGACATTTCCAGTCAGGCTGGAAAACTGCGTCACTGTCGCCTTAAAATCATATCTCGAGTTTCAAAACTCGGAAACTGGTTTTGTAAATTTTCCTGAATTTAGACTCATATATCCATCCATGGATTTATTTCTAGGATTTTGGTCGGGCCAATTGGTACAGTTTATTAGTTAAAGTTACCCATGTTACAGGGATCGACTGCTCTGACCTTCGCGCGGTATAACTTGAATATCTCTCTGTACAGGGATTTAATGCTGGTGTCGTTTATTTCTAATGAAACTAGACTCAAAATGGAATCTGTACATATAAGGTATGTCTCCTAATTCTTTTTGGATAATTTATAGTGAATTTTTAAAGTTGCGACAGGGAACCCAGAAACCATTCTGGCCCTGTCTCACAATAGCTTTAATATCTCTTAACCTGTAACTCCTATGACCATTTCGTTTCTTCCATATGAAAATAGACTCATCAAGGTTCATTTACATAGCTTATTCACTATTTAATTCCATTCCTATGAATTTTGGTGATTTTTCACATTCATGCCACTGCAGCTGGCAGCATCTGTTTTAAGGTAGGACTTACCTATTTGGTAGTCTCCATGATTCAACTAGTCTTGCCATACATAGGTTCATATATGATCATTTTAACCATGCCAATGGCTGATCATATGACCAACATTCCCATTTCAAGCCATAGCCACATCATGACACCAAATATATACATACAACCCACAATTAGTCTAAGTTCATGCTTCCCTTTCGAGCCATTTTCGCATGGCCGTACATACTTACATTACAACATATTTAACAAACAAGGGTAGTCCTATACATGCCATCTCAAGTTCAACCAAAATTTATACCAAAATGGAGGCTTGATAGTGTGGATGACTTGACTTCAACGATCCCAAATCCGATTGCTTGAGCGAAATCTAGAAAACCGAGAGCCAAAGCAACAGGGGTAAGCATTTTTATGCTTAGTAAGTCTCAAGGAATATAATCAACTCTAATTACAGCAATACATTCACATAGCCAAATGCATCATTTCATTAATACACATTCTTACTTCATACTTCATCATTATATAATTTCACAAAGTATCAATCAATTCAATAACTGAAATTCATTAGTCGATTGAGCGAATGTTGCTCAAACATGTCGACTTTCCAATGCACATATAACGTACCTTGTCCTTTGGGCTTTCCGAGTGTACTAATTGAATTCATTACAGCAACCAACACTCACCTCCAGCCCAAGATTCTTCGAATATAACCGGATATAATCACGTGCACAAATGCCTTGGTCTTAGCCGGATAGAATAACTTCATACGAATGCCTTGGTCTTAGCCGGATATAGCCACTAGCACAATTGCCTTGGTCTTAACCGGATATAATTTCAGCATAATTGTCTTCGGCTTAGCCGGATATCATTCAATTTCTCATGCACACATACATCAATAATCATTGGACATACATATTTCATTTTCGTTACTAAGGCTCAAACACAATTATAATCATTAGCATATTCGCCTTGGGACTTAGCCGGGTGGAATTCAAATACTCATACACACATAATCAATAATCATACACATCCATATTTCATCTCACATAATTCAAGTAAGGTCACTTCTTGAGGACTTACCTCGGATGTTGTCGAACGGCTTTTTCGGCTATTCGATCACCTTTTCCTTCCCCTTGTCCAATTGTGGCCCTCTTAGCTCTTGAGCTTAATCTTGATGTAAACTTAGCCAAATCTCCTTCTAGGTCTCTTCCAACCCAAGCATGAAGCAAAAATCCTCCCCCTTTTCCCTTAGTATTTTCGCCAAGAAGATGAGAAAGGATGAACAAATTTTCTTTTCTTTCCTTAGGACATTCGCCAAGCCTATGGAGAAGAATGAATATTTTTTTTTCTCTTTTTTTTTTCATACTCTTATTTTATCATTTCTAACATCATCCATTAGTAAAACATGTTGGGAACATGTTTTCCCTTGCCCATAATTTGTCATGGCCGGCCATCCACCTTAGGGAATGGGATAATTGACATGCAACTCCATTTATTTCACTTTATGCATTATTAGGCCACTTAAAAATACACCTATCACATTTTCAAGTCCTAGCACATGGGTCCTTCCTTATAAATTAGCACCTAATTAATAAAAATCGAGACACGAAATATTTACGCATACCAATTCCACATACAATAAGCACGGAATATAACACTTAATTATTCTTGTGACTCGGTTTCGTGGTCCCGAAACCACTCTCCGACTAGGGTCACATTAGGGGTGTCACACTTAAGTTCAATTCACATCAAAACATTGAAAACTTTAATCGAATATCAACCACACATTCACATTAAGTATGTGGAATGCATATAGTAACTTAACAAGCCATTTTCGCATGGCTATGCATATATACATCATCAAAAAGATACTTATTTAACAACAAAAAGTCAAGCCTATACATGCCATTATCAAAGTTTAACTACTAGAGTACCGAATGGGCTTAGATAGTGTGGATGACTTCGACTTTGAGATCCCCGAGACCGTAGCTAACGAATGAGATCTATAAAACAGAGGATTAAGGGCAACAAAGTAAGCATTTTTATGCTTAGCAAGTTTTAAGTAATGAAATCATTTAAAATTAAAGCATAGCATTCATAATGCTTATCATCTTTTCTTTGACCAAATATAACATGACTAAATATACTACTATTGTTCATGCAAGTCATTTTAAATTATTCCTTAAACATCAATTCATATCATGTAGATAACTTCTTTTTATTCAACCAACTTCATTATTTGGCCGAATACATCTAATTCAATTTCAAGGCTAAATAAATACATATACGCATATTGACATATTCATGTTACTTCACACTTCAACTAATATACTCACATGCTCAGAGCCAATCTTAACATATTTTCACTTGAATCAAAATTCATGTATCCTGAATAAGTTATAGACTTCATACAACCATAAGCAATGGCTGATAGAGCACTATCCAAATGAATAATCACAATTTAAACCAAATCAAATTTTACAACGTATATACGGTACATACATGACCATCTTAGGGTTGTGAGCCTATTAATTTGAATTATTACAGCAAGATCACACATTTCCAACATAATTGCCTTCGTGACTTAGCCCGGATATAACACCAGCACAAATGCCTTCGGGATTTAGCCCGGATATAACACCAGCACGAATGCCTTTGGGACTTTGCCCGAATATAACATCAGCACGAATGCCTTCGAGACTTAGCCCGAATATAAATCTCACACAAGGCCTGCAGGTCTTAGCCCGTTGCAAAATCCTCAATTATCGTGCACATATATCATAGTACATTAGCATTTCATTTACATTACTAGAACACAAGCACAACATGCTTATCAACCATTCCACTTTCGGCTCAATAGCCATATACAAAGAACACGACTTTGTTTCGCTATCCAACATGATTTCTATAACCATTCGGCTACAAGTCATACGCGCAAATTATTTATCTCACTACTTAATTCAAGTAGAACCATTAGGTTACAATTTCTATATTATGCTTATATATCATGATTTTATCAAATAATAAACTAAGTTCCATTACTCAAAGACTTACCTTGGATGTTTTGAACAGTTGCGGATAGGCTACTCGATTGCTTTCTCCTTTCCCCTATCTGATTTAGTTCCACTTTGCTCTTGAGCTTTAAATTTAAACAAATGAATTTGTTTAATTACTTACTCAACTTTGATTCTTTAATAATCACATTTGGCAAGCATATAACTTCAATGTATATTATGTTTTATAACATGTGCCATGACTCGATTTCATTTTTTTTATATCAATATCTAATTCGCATACACAAATAAAGATTCACATAACTTACCATGTTTTCCTATACACAAATTCAACTATATATATAATATATATATGTATATTTCAATGTCTCTATGTCACAAGGTGCATACAGAAGGTATATATATTTATACCTATCTGTGAATATCACAATTTAATCGATTACTTGTTCATGCACAACCACGTATACACCTATATATAATTATAGCATATCTTAATATCTTATATACTCCATTCGACCCTAACCACTCAAACTTAGCTTTCATGTACAATCTCCATTTCATGAGCAACTGTAGCAAATTACACACTGGTTTCATTCTTGCCAAACAATGACCAAATATGCATGTCAAATAAATAACTTACATAACACATAACTCACATAGCCAAAGTTCATATAACCCTAATGTCCAAATATGTATATCACCCAAATTTTCTTATGACTTAACCTTTAACTCCATTTTGCCAAATATCCATTAAATATCTAGTCATCAAAAACCTTATTTTTAACCACCGTATATATATAATTAATAAAATGGATTGATTATACATATATACTATCAAAACTGAACATAATAATCTTACCTATGCATAACATTACTCACATTCCAATACTCAAATTATTCAAATCATACTCTAAAAAAAATCATGAACAATGCCGAACCCTTAAATGTTCAAACATCTAATTTACTCAATTCAAAACACCTAAACAACATTTGTTCATGACATTAAGCAACCCCATGTTCGGTTATTACACATATGAGCATTAACAATTCATACTTTAACAAGATCAACTTATTCAACCATCATTTAAGCTATTTAACATATAACTAACATCTTCCCAAAAACTTATCAAAATAACAAAAATTTAGCACTTGCCGAATGGACACTTGTTCATTGATTCATGAATTTAAACCATGGGTTAGCTATGCTATGTATTTATAAATTATATTTCATAATCAATTTCAAAGCAAATTTACAATACATACCTTTAAATGGAGATAACCATGGCCGAATGCCTTGGCTTCTTCTTCAATATTTTTCTTTTTCAAAATTTGGCAATTGAAGAAAGAAGATGAACACCCAATATTTTATCTTATGCATCTATATTATTAAGTATAAAGCCATTTAACTAATAATTAATACTTATTTTAATATAAAAGTATCATCATGGCCGGCCACTATAAATAAAAATGGATATTTGACATGCAAGTCCAACCTTTTTATGACATGCATTAATAGACCACTTTTAAATTTACCTATCACATTTCACAATTTTCTCGCACAAGTCCTATTTAATAAATTTCACATACAAATGACAAAATTAAAGCATGAAACTTTCACACATGCATGTACACATACAATAAGCATAGAATATAACGGTTAATTATTTTTATGACTCGGTTTTGTGGTCCCGAAACCATTTTCCAACTAAGGTCAAATTAGGACTGTCACAACTCTCCCCACATAAGGAATTTTCGTCCCCGAAAATCTTACCGGTGAATAAGTTAGGATATCGACCTTAGGGTATCGACCTTTCATAGAGTCTTCCAGTTCCCAAGTAGCTTCTTCAACCCCATGCTAAAGCCACAGTACCTTCACTAATGAGATTTTATTATTTCATAGTTCTTTTACTTCACGAGCCAAAATACGAATCGGTTCTTCTTCGTAACTCAAATCAGATTGAATCTCGACCTCTGATGGATTAATTATGTGCGATGGATCGGATTTATAACGTTGAAGCATCGAAACATGAAAAACATTGTGAATCCTTTCAAGCTCAGGGGGTAAAATCAATCTGTATGCGACCGACCCAACTCGTTCGGATATTTCATACGGCCCGATGAACCTCGGACTCAATTTGCCCTTACGACCAAATCTGAGCACCTTTTTCCAAGGTGAAACTTTAAGGAACACTTTGTCTCCGACCTGATATTCAATGTCTTTTCATTTTAAATCCGCATACGACTTTCGACAATCAAGTCGCTTTCGACTTTCACGGATTACTTTTACTTTCTGCTCAGCATCTTTAATCAAATCAACCCCGAAGATTTTACTTTCACTAAGCTCGGTCCAAAACAACAGGGTACGGCATTTAAGACCGTACAAAGCCTCGTAAGGTGCCATCTTAATACTTGATTGAAAACTATTGTTGTAAGCGAATTCAATCAAAGGCAAATACCGTTCCCATGAACCGCTAAACTCAAGGATGCAACATCTCAACATATCCTCGAGTATCTGAATGATTCGCTCAGATTGACCATCAGTCTGGGGATGAAAAGCGGTGCTAAAATGCAACTTGGTACCCAGTGCTTCTTGCAATTTCTTCCAGAATCGCGATGTGAACCTCGGATCTTTATCCAACACAATAGAAATAGGTACCATGTGTAACCTAACAATCTGAGAAACATACAATTCAGCTAGCTTGTCAAGTGAATAATCCGTACGTATGGGAATAAAATGAGCCGATTTTGTCAGTCTATCAATAACAACCCAGATCGCATCTTTCTTGCTCGACGACAATGGAAACCTAGATACAAAATCTATCGTGGCTCAATCCCATTTCCATTCGGGTATCATGATCGGCTGAAGTAATCCCGAAGGCACTTGATGTTCCACTTTCACTTGTTGACATACCAAACACTTTGAAACAAAGTCAAAAATGTCATGTTTCATACCAGGCCACCAAAATTGATGTTTCAGATCGTTGTACATTTTCGTGCTACCAGGATGGACCGACATTCGGCTATTATGAGCTTTGTTCAAAATCATCGAAATAAGTTCTGAATTTCTTAGAACACACAATCGACTTCTAAACCTCAAGCAATCATTGTCGTCAATTAGAAACTCTGAATCCACATTCGAAACACATTCAGCTCGTTTAGCAACCAATTCATCATCTACTTTTTGAGTTTCACATATTTGATGAATCAGTAATGGTTTGGCTTTTAATTCTGCTACTAACACATTATCGGATGAAACGGACAAGTGAACATTCATCGCTCGCAAAGCAAACAGTGACTTGTGACTTAAAGCATAAGCAACCACGTTAGCCTTTCCCAGGTGATAGTCAATAACAAGCTCATAATCTTTCAACAATTCAAGCCAACGTCTTTGTCGCAGATTCAAATCTCTTTGAGTCATCAAATATTTGAGGCTTTTATGATCCGGATATACATGACATCTCTCTCCAAACAAGTAATGTCGCCATATTTTCAAAGCAAATACGATGGCAGCTAATTCGAGATCATGGGTTGGATAGTTTTTCTCATGTGGCTTTAATTGCCTCGACGCGTAAGCTACAACTCGACCCTCTTGCATCAATACACAACCAGCCCATGTAAGGACGCATCACTATAAATGACAAACTCTTTACCGGATTAAGGTTGCACTAACACTGGGGCTTCCGTCAAAAGCGTTTTCAGCTGGTCGAAACTTTTCTGACACTTTTCAGACCACTCGAATTTGATGTCTTTTTGCAGCAATTTTGTCAAAGGTGTCATGATCATTGAAAAACCTTTTACGAATCATCCGTAGTAACTGGCAAGTTCCAAGAAGCTTCGAACTTCAGTAACATTTCTCGGAGGCTTCCAATCAAGTATGGCTGAAATTTTGCTCGGATCAACTCGAATACCCGATGCGGATACTACATGTCCCAAAAAAACTAACTTCTCTCAACCAGAACTCACATTTACTGAACTTAGCATATAACTGTTTATCCCGTAAAATCTACAACACTAATCTCAAGTGCTTGGCATGTTCGATTTCATCTTGCGAATAGACCAAAATGTCATCGATAAATACAACTACAAACAGGTCCAAACACTGTCTGAAGATCCGATTCATCAAGTCCATAAATACCGCAGGGGCATTAGTGAGCCCAAACAGCATCACTAAGAACTCGTAGTGACCGTATCTCATTCTAAAAGTAGTTTTAGGTATATCTGAGTCTCGAACTCGCAACTGATAATAACCCGATCTCAAATCTATCTTTGAAAACACTGATGCTCCTTTCAGCTGATCAAACTAATCATCACTAAGTGGTAACGGATATTTGTTCTTTATTGTCACTTTATTTAATTGACGATAGTTGATGCACATTCTCATGGTTCCATCTTTCTTTTTCACAAACAATACTGGTGCACCCCAATGTGAGAAACTCGGTCGAACGAAACCTCTATCCGTCAACTCTTGCAACTGAGTTTTCAATTCCTTCAATTCCGTTGGTGCCATATGGTATGGAGCTATCGAAATTGGTGTAGTCCCAGGTACAAGTTCAATACCAAACTTTACCTCCTGAACAGGTGGTAACCCTGGTAATTCCTCGGGAAAAACATCTGGATACTCACAATCCACTGGTACTGATTCAAGCTTCTTTTCTGATTTTTTACTATCAAGTACGTACGCAAGATATGCTTCACACCCTTTCTTTACATATTTCTGAGCCAACATTGAGGATATTACTGCTGGTAACCCGTTCATATCAGTAGACTCAACTCGGATTATCTCATCATTTGCACATCTCAAATCAATAGTCTTTCTTTTGCAATTCACAACTGTATCATGCACGGTCAACCAATCCATACCGAGAATAACATCAAATTCATTAAACTGTAAAAGCATCAAATCAGCCGGAAAATAGGAACCTCAGATTATCAGGGGACATTTCTTGCACACTTTGTCGACTAGCACATATCGACCTAAGGTATTTGACACTCAGATCATGAACTTAGTAGACTCAACAGGTAGAGTCTTACTGGATGCTAAAGTCTCACATACATATGAATGAGTAGAACCAGGGTCAATCAAAGCAATCACATCAGTATCAAAGAGAGTGAAAGTACCGGTAATAACATCAGGCGAAGAAGCATCCTCGCGTGCGTGTATAGCATAAGCTCTAGCAGGAGCACGAGCCTCAGATCTGGTCGTAACATCTCTAGACCCTCTCTGACCGTCGTTAGCATTCCCTGTATTCCTAGGCAGTCTACCTCGTGCTATAGTAGTACTCAGTTTCCCACTCTGGTTCACATTTTGTTCGGATAATCTCGGGCAGTCTTTAATAAAATGGTCGGCTGATCCGCATCTATAACAGGAGCGGTCATGAAATTTACAACTCCCCGAATGCCATTTTCCACAATACTTGCACTCGGTCATATCCCATCGATCATTTCCAACACTGGCAACTGAAGTGGCTCGTGTACTCACAGGGGGTCGATCGCGGTCTCTTCTGGAAAAACCCGAAGTGTTCCTTGATCGGCCTGAAGCATCTCAAAATTTCTTCGATGATTGCTAAAAAGACTTTCCTGAAGATCTTTTACAAAATTCTCCATCTCTGACATCAGCTTTTCTTTTCTCTTTACTAAGTTCTTCGGCTTTGCAAGCTCGCTCGACAAGTACTACGAACTCTCGTATTTCAAGAATGCCAAAAAACATTTTTATTTCTTCATTCAGCCCATCTTCAAAATGTTTACGCATAATAGCCTCAGACGATACACATTCCTGAGCATATCTACTAAGTCTGACAAACTTCTGTTCATAATCAGTAACTGACATGGAACCCTGTTTAAGCTCAAGAAATTATTTTCGTTTCTGATCGATGAACCTCTGACTGATATACTTTTTTCGGAACTCAGTCTGAAAGAATTCCCACGTCACCCATTCTTTGGACACAACAAAAACCAATGTATTCCACCAATAATAGGCAGAATCACGTAGCAGAGATATGGCACATTTCAGTCATTCATCAGGTGTGCAAGATAGTTCATCGAATACTCGGATAGTATTGTCCAACCAAAACTCAACTTGCTCGGCATCATCACTGTCTGTAGCTTTAAATTCAGTAGCCTCATGCTTTCTAATTCTGTCTACCGGGGGCTTATTCATCCTCATGAGATCAATCACCGGAGGTATCATAGGTGCAGGGGGTTTATTTGTTAGAAGTGGGGGTTGTGAAGCAGCCAGATTTGTCTGAATGTATTGGTTGAACTAATCATTCATCACATTATAAAAGGCTTGTCTAGCCTCATCATTTTGATTTCTTGCATTAGGTTGAGAGTCTATCGGTAGCGGTCCTGTAATGCGGAGCAAAGCGCTACACTCTCAACATCATCAGCTACCGCTCGATCGAGATCGGGATCCATTACTATACAAAAACACATTTTTAACTGTCAAAAATCATCACACTCTCCTATTAACACTTAATGGCATGTATAGCTAGACTCATATGTGCTACGTTAGTCCTAGAATCGACTAAACCGTAGCTCTGATACCAATAAAATGTAACACCCCTAACCAATACCCGTCGCCGGAGGGTTAAAGAGTATTACCATACAAGCACGAAATTTCAATTAACTTTATTTGAATAACTCCCGTTGGCACACTTATAAAACTGAATTCCAACTTGTTTTTCCAATTATACAATACACAAAAGAGTCATCTCAAGATAATGGGTATATTTACTAATTCTTAAGTTCAATTCACATCAAAACATTGAAAACTTTAACCGAATAACAACCACACATTCACATTAACTATATGGAAGGCATATAGTAACTTAACAAGCCATTTTCGTATGGCTATACATATATACATCATCAAAAAGATACTTATTTAACAAAAAAAAGTCAAGCCTATACATGCCATTATCAAAGTTTAACTACTAGAGTACCGAATGGGCTTAGATAGTGTGGATGACTTCGACTTTGAGATCCCCGAGACCGTAGCTAAGAATGAGATCTATAAAATAGAGGATTAAGGGCAACAAAGTAAGCATTTTTATGCTTAGTAAGTTTTAAGTAATGAAATCATTTAAAATTAAAGCATAGCATTCATAATGCTTATCATCTTTTCTTTGACTGAATATAACATGACTAAATATACTACTATTGTTCATGCAAGTCATTTTAAATTATTCCTTCAACACCAATTCATGTCACGTAGATAACTTCTTTTTATTCAACCAACTTCATTATTTGGCCGAATACATCTAATTCAATTTCAAGGCTAAATAAATACATATACGCATATTGACATATTCATGTTACTTCACACTTCAACCAATATACTCACATGCTCAGAGCCAATCTTAACATATTTTCACTTGAATCAAAATTCATGTATCCTGAATAAGTTATAGACTTCATACAACCATAAGCAATGGCTGACAGAGCACTATACAAATGAATAATCACAATTTAAACCAAATCAAATTTTACAACGTATATACGGTACATACCTGACCATCTTAGGGATGTGAGCCTATTAATTTGAATTATTATAGCAAGATCACACATTTCCAACACAATTGCCTTCGGGACTTTGCCCAGATATAACACCAGCACAAATGCCTTCAGGATTTAGCCTAGATATAACACCAGCACGAATGCCTTCGGGACTTAGCCTGGATATAACATCAGCACGAATGCCTTTGGGACTTAGCCCGGATATAAATCTCACACAAGCCCTGCGGGTCTTAGCCGGTTGAAAATCCTCAATTATCATACACATATATATATCATAGTACATTACCATTTCATTTACATTACTAGAACAGAAGCACAACATGCTTATCAACCATTCCACTTTCGACTCAATAGCCATATACAAAGAACACGACTTCGTTTCACTATCCAACATGATTTCTATAACCATTCAGCTACAAGTCATATGCACAAATTATTTATCCCACTATTTAATTCAAGTAGAACCATTAGGTTACAATTTATATATTATTCTTATATATCATGATTTTATCAAATCATAAACTAAGTTCCACTACTCAAAGACTTACCTCGGATGTTTTGAACAATTGCGGATAGGCTACTCGATTGCTTTCTCCTTTCCCCTATCTGATTTAGTTCATCTTTACTCTTGAGCTTTAAATTTAAACAAATGAATTTGTTTAATTACATACTCAACTTTGATTCTTTAATAATCACATTTGGCAAGCACATAACTTCAATGTATATTATGTTTTATAAAATGTGCCATGACTCGATTTCATGCTTTTTATATCAATATCTAATTCGCATACACAAACAAAGATTCACATAACTTACCATGCTTTCCTATACACGAATTCAACTATATAATATATATATATATGTATATCCGAATGCCTCTATGTCACAAGGTGTATACAGAAGGTATATATATTTATACCTATGTGTGAATATCACAATTTAATCGATTACTTGTTCATGCACAACCACGTATACACCTATATATAATTATAGCATATCTTAATATCTTATATACTCCATTCGACCCTAACCACTCAAACTTAGCTTTCATGTACAATCTCCATTTCATGAGCAACTGTAGCAAATTGCACACCGGTTTCATTCTTGCTAAACAATGACAAAATATGCATGTCAAATAAATAGCTTACATAACACATAACTCACATAGCCAAAGTTCATATAACCCTAATGTCCACATATGTATATCACCCAAGTTTTCTTATGACTTAACCTTTAACTCCTTTTTGGCGAATATCCATTAAATATCTAGTCATCAAAAACCTTATTTTTAACCACCGTATATATATATATATATATATAATTAGCAAAATGGATTGATTATACATATATACTATCAAAACCGAACATAATAATCTTACCTATGCATAACACTACTCACATTCCAATACTCAAATTATTCAAATCATACTCTAAAAAAAATCATGAACAATGCCGAACCCTTAAATGTTCAAACATCTAATTTACTCAATTCAAAACACCTAAGCGGCATTTGTTCATGACATTAAGCAACCCCATGTTCGGCTATTACACATATGAGCATTAACAATTCATACTTTTAACAAGATAAACTTATTCAACCATCATTTAAGCTATTTAACATATAACTAACATCTTCCCAAAAACTTATCAAAATAACAAAAATTTAGCACTTGCCGAATGGACACTTGTTCATTGATTCATGAATTTAAACCATGGGTTAGCTATGCTATGTATTTATAAATTATATTTCATAATCAATTTCAAAGCAAATTTACAATACATACCTTTAAATGGAGATAACCATGGCCGAATGCCTTGGCTTCTTCTTCAATACTTTTCTTTCTCAAAATTCAGCAATTGAAGAAAGATGATGAACATCCAATATTTTATCTTATTCATCTATATTATTAAGTATAAAGCAATTTAACTAATAATTAATACATATTTTAATATAAAAGTATCATCATGGCCGGCCACTATAAATAAAAATGGATATTTGACATGCAAGTCCAACCTTTTTATAACATGCATTAATAGACCACTTTTAAATTTACCTATCACATTTCACAATTTTCTCACACAAGTCCTATTTAATAAATTTCACATACAAATGACAAAATTAAAACATGAAACCTTCACACAAGCATGTACACATACAATAAGCATAGAATATAACGGTTAATTATTTTTATGACTCGGTTTTGTGGTCCCGAAACCACTTTTCGACTAAGGTCAAATTAGGGCTGTCACAATTCGGCTATAGTATACCCATAAGTATGAACTACATTTGCTATGCTACTCTTGATTAAAATGATTTGGCTATGACTTGTAATAATAATAATTCCATTTGGTTTACAAGTACATTCGGTTAATTATTGAAATGAGATAATCAATATATGTTTGGATATTAGTTTGGTATATATCTATACTTGTGAAATGTGGTTGATTATAATGCTAATGGTTGCTTGTACTACTAGTCATGTTAACTTTGGTATTCGGTTATTATTTTCATGTGATATATGCTTTGGAGTTGGTTGATGATTACAGATATATATATATATTTGTGGATGAAAAATCGGCTATGATATACATATATGCATATTCATAAGTATATTTAATTGACTCAACCATGTTTCATGATAACATATAATATATATATGTGTACTTATAATATGGATGATATATTTATGGGTTTAGTTATATAAATTCATTGGTTACTTGGAAGGTTTATGTTTTGAATGTATGACAACTTGTAATTCGGTATTTTTTATACAAATATTATGCACATGATGAATGGATTTTATATATATATCACTCATCTTAAGGTATATATTTATATAGGTAAACTTTGTTATCCGAATAAACAAAAGATAAATATGGTTTTGTATCGATCTCTAATGGTATATTATTTTAAAATTGTAGTTAGTTTATTTGAGTAGTATAATTTGGTTAGTAAATACATTCAATGGAGTGTGAATTTAGGTAATGAAAATGTTGATTGATGATTTGGCTTTTGCACCTATGTAATTAAGTATATAACATTTCGGTTTGATATATGTAAGTGTATAAATATGATGTTGAATATATGAATTTAATTTTAGTGAATAAATATGGTTGTTCGAGGTATTTTGGTTGAGGTTCATTATTGACTTATATTTTAATATGATTTATATATTATATTATGATTAATAAAATCTTGCTTATTATTTTAATTGAACTTATGTTATATATATATATGAATTTGACTTGTATAAATGTGTGGTTGTTTGAAAATGTGTTTTTATTCATTAATTCTTCGTAATCCTAATCTGGCGATAGATACGGGTTAGAGGTGTTATAGTTCCTTTCCTTTACATGCCCATTGAACCACTTATAATAATATCGGATACACAGGAAGCCCACACAAAGTGTGCTAAACATATGGTCGAAACCGTTTCCTTTCCTTTTCCTTTACATCGATGCTCACTCAAGCCATAAATGGGTTTGCTCACACAAGTTGATGGTTGGAATGTAGCTACACGATGCTGCTCATACTAGCTAACGATTATCCACAACAAATGCTAGAACTCAACCATCGTTAGGGCATTCAGGACCAGCATTTGTAACATGGTAACTCTAATGACATGTCATTTGTATCCTATATATTCCTAAGGTTCAAACGAGACTCGATAGTTGTCGTATCATCGTTGGATTTCCATTGTGACATGATATGATGAATAACATGATAGCATTTAAATCAATTACAGTAAAATGCTATTTAAACATACGAACTTACCTCAATCACAAAAACAACGAAATAGGACTAACTAGTCTGATACTTTATCTTTCTCTCGATCTTGATTCGTACGAGGCTTAACTTGATCTAAATAAGCAAATTCAATCCATTCAATATCCATTATATTCAATTCAGTCCAAAATACATACTTTTGCAAATTTACACTTTTACCCCTAATATTTTAGCTTCTTTACAATTTAGTCCTTAAGCTCGTAAATTTAAATTTATGCAATTTCGTCCACAAACTATGCTAGCCGAATTCTATATAAACCCATAGAAACTCATAAAATCATTATTTCACAATTTTTCCATGTATTTTACACATTTTACAAATAAATCCCTAATTAACATTTTCAACAAAAATCACTTTACAAAAGTTGTTTATTTATCAACAAAGGTTCATTTTCTTCCATAAAAAAATCAAAAATCACATGAACACACTCATGGAAAAACCCTAAATTTTTAACGATTTTACAAATTATCCCCTAAACTAGCTAGATTAAGCTACAACATCTCGAAAACATAAAGAAAAAGGGGACCGAAATTCACTTACATGTAAGGATTCAATTGTCAAACCTTCAAACACCCTTCAATGGAGTTTCTTAGGTCTAATTTTTGTGAAAGAATAACAAAACAAAGATGATGGCTTTTGTTATTCTTTATTTTACTTTAAATTATTAATTAAATTACATTTTTAACCTTTAATATTAACCTTAAAATCACATATTTAATGTCCATATAAGTCCACTAACTTTATAAATGGTAAAATTACCATATAAATCCCTTAACCATTTAATTTCGTAGCCATAAGGTACTTTTAACTTATAGAACTCTAATTTTGCATCTTTTACGATTTAGTCCTTTTCACCAAATTAAACATGCAAATGATAAAATTTCTTAACGAAATTTTTATACAACACTACTAACATATGTAGACATTGAAATAATAATAAACTAATTATTTTTACATTAGATTTGTGGTTCCAAAACCACTGCTTTAGTTTCACTAAAAATGAACTATTACAACTCTCCCCCTAAAGGAATTTTCATCCCCAGAAATCTTACTAGAAAAGAGGTTTGGGTATTGCACTTTCATAGCTTCTTCTGGTTCCCAGGTTGCTTCTTTTGAACCGTGACGTTGCTAACGGACTTTCACTAAAGTTATGTTTTTATTTCTCAATTCTTTAACCTTTCAAGCTAGAATTCTAATCGGTTATTCTCTGTATGTCATATCAAGTTGAATCTCAACATCAACAGGTGAGATTACAGGCGAATTCTGATCGGTACCATCGTAACATAGATACGTGAAACACATTATGAATCTTTTCTAACTTTGATGGAGAATCTAATTTGTAAGCTACTAACCTAATTCTTTCAATAATCTTATGCAGCCCGATAAAACATAGACTTAACTTTCCCTTACGACCGAATCGAAGAACTTTCTTCCAAGGTGACACTTTCAAGAACACTTTATCGCCAATTTGAAATTCAGTGTCTTTTCTTTTTAAATCGTGTATGATGTTTGTCAATTTGAAGCTGCTTTCAAACTATCTCTAATCACTTTTACCTTTTCCTCGTTTTCTCATACTAAATCGGCCCCATGAAGCTTTTTCCCACTGAGCTCAGTCTAATACAATGGAGTTCGACACATTCTACCATACAAAGCTCCGTACGCTGCCATCTTTATACTCGATTGATAACTATTATTATAGGAAAATTCAACCAAAGGTAGGAATCTCTCCCAGTTACCTTCAAATTCCAAAACACAGCATCGTAGCATATCCTCTAGTATCTGAATCACTCACTTTGACTAACCATCGGTCTGAGGATGAAACGCAGTATTAAAATGTGAATGGGTACCTAAAGCCAGAAAACTTCTAATCTCAAATACATTTCTCGAATGCTTCCAATCAACAATAGCTAAAATTTTGCTCAGATCAATCCTGATGGCCTCTGCTGATACAACATGTCCTAAAAATCTAACTTCCCGAAGCCAGAATTCACATTTACTAAACTTAGTGAATAATCTCTTTTCGCACAAAGTTTACAAAAAAATTCTCAAATGCTTAGCATGCTCAAACTCATCCCGCAAAAAATTAAAATATCATCAATGAATACCACGACGAATCTGTCTAAATACGGTCTGAAAATTTTCTTCATCAAATCCATAAATGCTACATGTACATTAGTCAAAGCAAACATCATCACAAGAAATTCATAATGTCGGCACCTGGTCATGAACGTTGTTTTTGTACATCTGAGTCTTTAACTAGCAACTAATATTAACCAAAACGAAGATCAATCTTCAAAAACACTGCTACACCTTTCAACTAATCAAACAAATCGTCAATACACCGTAATGGATACTTATTCATGATCATTACTTTGTTGAGCTGTCGATAGTCAATACATAATCTCATAGATCCATCCTTTTTCTTAACAAATAGAACAGTGCACCCCAAGGAGAAAAACTGGGTCGAGCAAAACCCCTATCTGTCAAGTCTTGCAACTGTGCTTTCAACTCTTTCAACTCTGTAAGTGCCATTTTGTAAGGAGCTATCGATATCGGATATGTTTCCTATACTAACTCAATAGTGAACTAGACCTCTTGGATTGGTGGTAACCCAGGTAACTCCTCTAGAAACACATCTGCATACTCACATACCACTAGAACCAATTCTAGCTTCAACTAAGAAACTCTAGAATTAAATATGTAAGAAAGATATGTATCACATCCTTTTCTAACATATCTCTGTGCTGACACAATCATAATAAAATTAGACATACTATCTAGTCTATCTAATTCAATTTGAAGCTTTTCACCATTCTAACACTTTAACCCAATAAGCTTTAATCTACATTTCACAACAACATCATGTAGAATTAACCAATCCATACTCAAAATCACATCAAACACATCAAATGGTAATATCATCAAATCAATTAGAAAGTTGCAACCCAAATCATCAAAAGATAGTTTTTACAAACCTTATCAACTAATACATACTGACCTAGCGGGTTCGTTACTTTAGCCACGAACTCAGTGGACTCAACTGGAAATTTCTTACTTGATTCTAAATTTGTGCATAAATATAAATGTGTTGATTCGAGATTAATCAAAGTAGTAACATCAGTATCAAAAATAGAAAATGTACCAGTGATAACATTTGGTGATGAAGCTTCCTCTTGTGCACGGATTGTGTAAGCTCCAGCCGATGCTTATGCTTCAGATCCCACGGTAGAGTCTTTGGTCCCACTACAATAGTTACCCACATTTCTAAGGATCTTTGGCGGTTTCCTCTCGTAGTTGTGTTACTCGATCAAACAGTTTAAGCTTTTTCTTTTTCGGACCTCTCAGGGAAATCTCAGATAAAATGTTTATATGAAACACATTTGAATCATGCCCCATCTTTCATCTTGCACTCACTCAAATGTCATCATCCACATTGTTGACAATTGGGCTTATTGTTCTTACCACTGCTTACACTCGCTACAGACGTAGCCTGAGGTTTTGAGCTCACATGCTTTTTACCTCGGCCTCTACTAGAATATCCCACTGAAGCGGACAAATGATTATGATATTCTTTTGAGTTCTTTGACAACGATTGATAAGATTTTCCCGCTGATCTCTTTCTCAAATCTTTAGCTCCATAATCACCTTTTTTCTTTTCTTTGCTAACCTCCTTAGCTTTATGCACTTGGTCAACTAAAACAACAAATTCTTTCAATTCAAGTATCCCGACTAATAACTTTATGTCATTATTTAATCCATCTTCAAACCATTTACACATGGAAACTTCTATCGGTATACATTCCCGGGCATACTTGATCAGTCTAACAAATTCCCTCTCATACTCTAACACTAGCATTCGGCCATGTTTACGCTCAAGAAACTCTTTGCGTTTTGATCAAGAGACCTCTAACTTATGTACTTCTTTTGGAACTCTGTTTGAAAGAATTCCCAATCTACTCGCTCTCTCAATACCACTGAAACTAAAGTGTTCCACCACTAATAAACTGAGTCTTTCAATAAAGATACAACACATTTTACACATTCTATCGATGTACAAGACAATTCATCAAAAACCCTGATCGTGTTTTCTAACCAAAACTCGACTTTCTCTGAATCATCTTCAGATGTAGCTCTAACTTCTTCAACCCCATATTTATGAATTTTATCAACCAGAGGCTTACTTACTCATGTTGGTTCCAAGCTCTGAGGAACTATAAGGATCGATTGGGGAACATGTGGGGGTGGAGGTCGTTGAGCCATCGAGTTTGTTGGTACAAACTCAATAAACCATCCATTCATTAGTTGGAAGAAGGCTTGCTTAGCCTCTCCTCCTTGACACTCAGATACGGGCCTGGTGCCACTCGACACTACTCCGTGAATGGAGGCTTGTCCATCACTTTCGACTTCATCAGAGTTTGCTCGGTTGGATGTCATTTCTATATGAAAACATAGTTCAAAACGAGTAAAGAGTTATCATACTATCACAGGTTATATAATGGCATGTATTTCTAGACTCGTACACACTACATCTAGCCCAAGATTGACTAAACTGTTGCTCTAATACTAGTAAATATAATACCCCTAACCCTTATTCGTCGTTGAAATAGGATATAGAGCGTTACCTTAAAAACATAACTCAAATCATTCATTTCCAAATATTTCATAATCATAGCAAAATCCATTCAAACACATGCATATCGTCCCTTATTTGAGCCTTCAAGTGTAACACCCCTAAACTGTATCCATAGCTAGAATAGGATTAAGGAGCATTACGGGCTAATCTCTTAAACAATCATACAATTCATATCATAATTCTCATACTAATTAAAAACCATTCAAACACAATCATATAGCCCTTAACACGAGATTTTGAGAAAACAAGCATTAGAAGTGGTTCGAGACTAAACCGAGAACTCAAGGAAATTTTGATAAAAACATTGAAAATTTTCAAAGTACAAGGGACACACGGCCAAGAGACACACCCGTGTCATAAGCCATGTAGACATTCAAAATAGGATCACATGGTCGTGTCCTAGCTTGTGTCTGACCCCATGTAACTCTTTGACTTGGGTCACATAGCCAACCACACGCTCATGTGACTAGCCCATGTACCCTTCAAAATGGCCTCACACGCCCTTGTGCTAGGCTATGTGTTAGGCTACGTGAAAATAGAAGGTTATATTGACTTGTGCCATATGGCTAGGCCACACGCCCGTGGGCTAAGCCAATGTGAATCTACTGACTTGATTTCTAAATAAATACCAAGGGATGCACGGCCATGTCACCTAACCGTGTGTCGCATACGACTGAGACACATGCCGTGTCTCTGCCCGTGTGGAAAAAAATAGGCTATCTTCCAAGCTATTTTTCTCACCAAAATTGCACCAACTTAAACCTAAAAATAGAATATAACCCTAACATTAATAAGCATTCAAAACAACCACAACCAAGTCCAAATCATGCTATATCAGTACCAACAACCACAAGGCTCATAATCATCACAATTAATCATTCAAAAACATACCAATATGCCTCCAAAGTATACCTAAATGATCAAACTCACATATTAAACTTTGTGCCTAATACACATTCATTATGCCAATTCAATACATACAAAATCACCTTCAAGCATTTACCTAAATGGTCACTTTCATTATGAAATATCTTGCCTAATGCTTAGCATGCTAATACACTCTCAAATTCAACTTGTAACAGCCTGAATTTAGGCCTAGTTAGAATAGTGGTTTCGGGACCACAAATCCAACGTAAGAAAATTTATTTTTATTATATTATTATGGTCTAAAAATTCACAAAACAATTTCATGAAAATCTCGATCAAAAATTTTGACGTTTGGGCACTCAATTTGGTCAAAAGGACTAAATTGTAAAAAGTGCAAAAGTTGAGTTCTACATGTTAGAGGTGTCTAATTGTTATGAAATTTTAAATTAGAGGTCCTTAAATGGTAATTAGACCATTGGATAATTTGTTGGACAAAAATGGACATGAAATGGGTGAGATAGAATATTTTTAAGTTAGGGGCATTTTGGTAATCTAGTAATTAAAATGAATTAAAAACAAAATAAAAGCCAAAATTTCTTGTCCATCCTCTTCCTTGGCTGAATATTACATGAAGAAACCATGGATAGGTTTTCCAAGCTTCCAAGCTCGATTGTAAGTCCGTTCTTGCCCTATTTTTAATTATTTTTACGTTTTTGAAATCCTCGTAACAAGATCTACCTATTTCTAGCATTTATTTGAGTTATGATGAAGGTCTAGGGTTTGAATCATGTTATAAATTTGTGAATTTTGATATTTAATGGTAGATTATGCATGTTTATGGTTGGAGAAATAACTTTTGCTAAGTGAGTTTCGGTGAAAATGCTTAAAAGGACTAAATCGTAAAAGTTATAAAATATGTAGTAAAAGTGTGTTCTAGTGGAAACTGTGGGCTGTTATAATTATGAAAATGATTCGTCTAGGCTTAAAGTGCAAAGAAATTGAATAAAAATCATTTTAGGAGCTTAAGGGCAAAAGTGTAAATATGATAAAGTTTATAGGCAAAACGTAATTTTTCCATAGTATGATTTTTTGATCACATTGACTAATGTGATAATAAATAGACTAAATGTGATATTATTATAGATCAAAGAAAACGAGGTTCAGACCTAGAACTGGGGAAAAATGAGAAATTGACGATTAGGTCCCTTTTCGCCATTTTTGGTATCGAGGTAAGTTTGTGTGATAATAATAATGCAACGTTATACTTGAATTGTAAGTTCATGTGTAAATAATGTGATGTGTTATATATTTTAATGCTTCAATGTTATATGAATTCAAATGCTTATTTGCTATCATGAATTATATACCTTGATATTCCATGAGTACATGGTTGGCATTATGGATATTGTAAACGACATTACCAGCAAGTTTGATAGTGATACAATAAGGAAACCCATTTGAACCTTAGGAATAGTGTAGGATGCAAGTGACATGTCACTAGGAATTAAGAAATCTGAACTTATTAAGTGGTCTGGGTTCATGATATATGTGACATCTAAGCTCATTGAGTGGTCTGAGTTCATGATGTACGAGATATATGTAATTTGGTTTTGGGTGATGTTCTTGTGTGTTCTACCGGTGGCTATGTAGTCTTGAGTGGTTTGAATACGTGACAGTTTGTGTGAGCATCCCGTGTAGTTACACCCTGATCGATAGTTTATACTAGCAGGCTCGTGAGTAGCTTCATTGCGAGCGTTACATGATATGAGGTAGCTTTGGCTACATATGTTGTTGTGGAACTTATGTATAAGTTTTCTGTGTATCCAATAGTATTCTGAGTGTTCAATTCAAAGAATCATTTAATGATAGTCCCAAAAGGGTATGTCAAAGACAAGAATGAATATGTGAAAAATGTTGAAAGGGTATAGGTATGTACACCAAGCTTGTGGTTTTGAGACTTTGAAATGTTGAGACCTCGGTGAGTTAAGATGTATGAATTATGATTATGAATTTTTCTAATTTACATTGTGTAATTGAACACGTAATCCATGAAATGGTGAGTTCATGATTAGTTGAAAATGAACTTATGATAGTTAACAATATATTGCATTAAAATAGTTTTAGAGAGCAGCAGTAGTTTGAATTTGAAAATCAACCTAAAATTGTGGAACTAGAAATAGAGACTGAATAAAATATAAAATTAAAGCTTGTTGAGTCTAGTTTTACATAGAGGAAACAATGTAAGCAAAAAAATTATATTATGAGATATTTGAATTTTTGTGAGACAAGGTCAGAGTGATTTCGGGCCCCATTGTCTTAACATTGGAAATCACTAAAAAAATTTACAAAAATAATTATGGGTTAGAATTTATATGACTAAATTTTTAATGAGTCTATTTTCAATATAAATAGACGGGAACATCATCCGGATCCCGTATTAATAGATAATTAAATTTTAAAAAAGAAAGGTCGAAGCTGTCAAATAGCAAAACAGGGGTAACTTTGAAGAATAAACAGTACTTATTGACTGATCCATAAATCTTGAAAATTATATGGTAGAAAGATATATGAGTGTAGTTTCAAATGCTTTTAACAGATCTTAATTTAGAATTCTTTAGCTCAAGTTATAAGTAATTGAGTGACTATGACTCGAGTAAACAGCTTGACTTGAACATAAGTAAAAGTGCAATTATGATTATGTTACCTTGAAATCATGTTGTAAGAATTGATGGAAACATGTTGATAAATTGCTTATTATTTTCATATAGACTTACTAAGCTGTAAAGCTTATCCCCTCCTTTCCATTTCATTAGTGTTGTCAGATTAGCTCGAGGTTGGAGATCGTTGAAAGTAGCATCACACTATCAAATTATCAATTTGGGGTATTAATAAACCTTAAGTATTTTCAAGTGAATGGCATGTATAGAGACCTAGTCTTTTGATATATGTGTTTTATGATTTGGCCAAATGTTTTGGCTTATAATGATTCGATTGTATATAGCCATGAGACGTGGCTTATATTGATTATTGGGTTGTAACCCTATTATATGTGCATGCACAAGCTTAAAAGTTTCACGTGATGTGAGTATGTGACTTGATGTGGTGTGCAATGTCTTAGGCAAGCATGTTATTCTATGCATGTGAAATATGTTCCTATTTTATAAAGTTATGAGCTAGCCATGAATATGAAGGTTTGATGATTAAGTTGAAATCTTTTGGTATGATTATAACCACGATATAAAAGTATAAGTGATATCATAATAGACAAGGCCAAATGAGTGTGTAAAACACATGAATCATGACATGCAAATGCTATGTGTTACACCTTTACCTGTGTCCTATGTCGGGACAGGGTACGAGGCATTACCGAACTTAAACACAAACAATCATAGAAACTGGGCCATAAAATTTCATTCATATTTTAAAACATTCAATCACATGCACATAGTCCCTTATTTGGGTCTACGAAACCCAAAACATACTTTAGAAACGGTTCAAGACTAAACCGAGAACTTTGGAAAGTTCTAGGAAAAACTTAGAAATTTTTCTCATGAAATAGGGCACACACCCGTGTGGACACAGGGGCGCGCCCATGTGCCATCAACATGCCCGTGTCCTTAGGTCGTGTAACTCTCTGTTTATGATATTAGTAAAGAAATTGAACCACACGGCAAGGCCACACGCCGTGTCACCAGGCCGTGTCCCTCACATAGTTGAGACACACGACCGTGTCTCATCCTGTGTAGTTAACTCTTAAGCTATTTTCCAAGCCTTTTGTCACCCTTACATGCACACATATATACATGGATCCAATGACATTCAACATCCTCAATTATGATACAAACATATCATTTACCTATCAACATGCATGTGTTACACATTCTCACATTAAACCAAGACTAGCCATACCATAGTTATCTTTGTACCAATTTATTTCAAATTATCATTAAACTTCCATGCTCAAAGAATTATTATTTTATATCCATATTACACATTTAATTCATGGTCATAAAACATGTATTCAACACACATGACATATTGCCAACCATGCATGACAAACAAACATAATTATATCTTCACATCGTAAGCAATAACTCATAACATGACTAGCTAGACTTACAAGCCATAATCAATATGAGCCACATCTCATGGCCATATACAATAGCTCAAAATAGGCCAATACATTTGGAAAAATCATAATAACACATGTCATAAAACTAGGTCCCTATACATGCCACTCACTTGATATGTAACGCCCAAAAATCCCGAAATCCAAAAATCCCAAAATCTTGAATTTTTCTTTTTGTGCTTAATAATTTCGGTTGAGTGCTAATTATGCAAAGGTAGGTCTTGGAAAAGGTTTTAGTTCAAATTAAAGGGTAGAAGAAATTATAATTTAATTATTAAAAGAATCAGGGTTGGCAAGTAGTTGGGCTTTTAAATAAAGATAAGGGAAAATAACAGTAAAGAGCCTAGTAGAGGAGTTAGCCACTTAGAGTGTAGGGAGGTGGCGTTAATAGCTAGCAAGGAGGTCCAAGGTTCGAATGCTAGCTTAGTGTTTTTGAAGTTTAATTTTTACCTTCTAGAAGGATGGAAGTGGCGTGAAAGTGGACTCCAATGGATGTGCTCAGGAGAGAAAATTAAAGAAAGGATCATGGGGCTTTCAGGGAGAAAAAGAGGAGATGAGAAGGGAGAAGTGATGCAGCCGAATGAGGAATTCGACATGGGAAAATTCGGCTATAAAGCTTATAAATAGGTGCCAAATGCTAGGGTATGAAGCTAGTGACCGAATTTCCTTCACCCTGTTACCAGAAACTCTTTTCTCTAAAAGTCAAAAACCCTCTGCCTTTCTTTTCCTTTTCTCCTTCCTTGTGCCGAATTCTATTCTTCCTCTACCTCATTGTTGAATTTTCTTTCTTTTTCCTTGGAGCCGAATAACCCTCTTTTGCCATACAAAATCATGAAGGGTCGAACCTCTTTGGCCGAATACCCTTGGTGCAATCACTACTCCTTCTACTTCACCAAATCTAGTGTAAGTGTTGTTCTACCAATCGATTTCTTTGCTAAGTATCAAATATTGTCCTTCACTCTTTCTAATCAACTGTGGTAGGGAATTAGTATCGGATCTCAGATCTTAGCTCATTGCCGAATTGCCCCTTAGGTGTTGCAGTTTTGGTAAGTATTCCTCATCCATTGGCTAAGGTTGGCCGAATAGCCATAGTAAGGTAAGGGGACTTGTGTTGGATACGAGTCACCTATTATTCTGGTTTTAATGGTTATTATTGATGCAGATCTAGGAGTTGATCGTGGTTAGTGAAGGGGCTGTTATACTTATCGCGCAAGGTAAGGTTAAGGTGCAATTCGGCTTTTGGTAAAGTATTCGATAAGTATGTGAGATTAATATTTGAGTGATATCGATTGTAGGTTTGGGCTAAAGAAATCGCAGCACGCTTGCCTACCAGGTGTGTACATACATTGCACACACACAATGAATAGGCAAAAGCTGAAATGCCGAAAAGTTGAAAAGCCAAAATGCCGAAAAGCCAAAAGTTGGGCTACGGTAGTCACACGAGTGCATGAACACTCATGGAGAGGAAACCGATAGGTTGCCTGAGGCCCACGGGCGATTCCGTGGACTTGGGTTGAAAATTGGCCAAATGGGCCAGAATGGGCTAAATGGGCCTGATGGGCTGTTGAGCCCATAATAGGCAAGGATTGATAAGTGATGCTATGTGTTAGGAAATTTTTGTGTGAGCATGAATATAATATGATTTGGGCCTAATGGGCCATATGAATGTGAATTGGGCATAGTGGGCCATAAGAATATGAATTGGGCCAGATGGGCCATTTGAATAAGATTGGGCCTAGTAGGCCATATGCATGTATGTAGGGGTATTGGGCCTAGTATATGATGACTACATAAAACTTAATTAATTAATTGAAACCGTGGAAAGTCATAGGGTTAAGGTGTGGCAACGGGTATATGCATGTCTAGGAATGGATCTAGGGAGGGTTTGGTACTTAAGCGGTCTTAATGGCCCACCTTCTCTTATCTGGAATCCTACCTGGTGCATAGTATTCATTCATCTTAGCTCGCGGGACTTGTTCATGGGCCAAGGTAAGTGAAAACCGTAATTAAGGAAAATTACTGAAATGCCCCTAAGGGAGAGAATGACCAGAATACCCCTAGGTGTTGAATTCAAGTTTTATGGATGTGACATGCATACATATGACGTTCTGCTTAGGTTGTATATAGGGGTGGGAATTATGGAACGGAGGAAGTATATGAGGATTCGCATGACAATCATGGATCCACCAACGACTTTTAAAACCCAAAATCTAAATGAAGGTAGTTTCGAAACCGGGCTACCATTGGTGTATGGGCTAGGTGGGTCGATATTTATATCTCCACATGGTCTGATGGGGGACGGAGATGGTGTGTAGCGAATGGATAATTTGGATGGGATTGCATTGCATGTTTGATGATTTGTCTTGGAATGCTTGTTTTTCATCGAGGGTTGTACACATTGAGTTTACGAAAACTCACCCCTCTTTTATTTTACTTTTAGGTGATGCTCAGTAGAAGGTTCGATATTTGGAAGGACTTTGGGTGGCCGGTTAGCAAGATAATTCGGACTTAGTTTTTTTAAGCATTTAAGTTTTTATTTCTTTTTAAGTGTGTTCAGACCAGATTGTAATAAGGTTTTCATTATGTTATTATTACTTGAATTATTATTATTATTTTCATTGTAATTACGAGAAGTTGAACATGGATTTATTAAATTATAGTATGTTTTCTACGTTTTCGCAACTAAGTTTTTTTTAAAAATCAAATGTTTTAAGCAAGGCTTTCATAACTGAAAGGTTTTTTTTAGTTAATTAGGGTTTCTTTTATTTTAAGAAGGATTTTCAATGAAAACATGGTTTTCGCTAAAACACTTCAATGTGACACGCGAAATTCGTGCATAATGCCCGGGCCAGGTTTGGAGTGTTACATGATAATTCTAATACATGTAACAATATTCCAAAGGTATTGGCTTGATAGTGTGATGCTGCCTTCAACGATCTCCAACCCGAGCCGACCTAACAACACTAAAAGAAATGGAAAGAAGGGAGTAAGCTTTACACTTAGTAAGCTCGAATGAAATAATAAGCAATGTATTAACATGCTATTTTTCAATTTTTTTCTATTTATTCAAAGTCCAGTTAAGTTATTTTCTTGAGTCAAAGTCACTAAATTATTTATATTTGGAGCTACAAAATTCCAAATTAAGATCTACTAATTTTCCCTGAAACTAGACTCACATATCTTCTTACATAAAATTTTTAGAATTTTTGGCCTAGCCAATAAGTACAGTTTATTCTTTAAAGTTACCCCTGTTCTGCTGTTTGACAGCTTCGACCTTTTATTACAAAAAATTAATTATCCCATAGTACGGGACTCGGATGATGCTCTCGTCTATTTCTCTTGATAATAAACTCACTAAGGATTTTAAGCATATAACTTATAAACAATTATTATTTTTATACAATTTTTAATGATTTTCCAAAGTTAAAACAAGGGAATCCGATATCACTCTGATCCTGTTTCATAAAAATTCTAATATCTCATAATATGAGATTACTTTGCTTACACCATTTCATTTATCTGAAACTATACTCAATAAGATTTAATTCCATATTTTATTCAGCCTTTAATTCGACTTCCACAATTTTTGGTGGATTTTCAAAGTAGGACTACTGCTACTATCCAAACCGTTTTAGTATAAAATAATGGTAACCATCACAAGATTTTCATGAAACTACTCTCATAAGTATCAATCATTCATTTTTATTCTTATCACAAGTCCATGGGTTTCGAGTACTTACTTTTGCTATCATTTAGCACAACACTTCCAAAAAATGACAATTTATATGCATCATAATAGTATCATATAACATAAATGAGTTTATCATGGCAAGAACCTTTTATTTCAATTTTCATATTAATCTCGTTGAATTTCTCGGAATCTCGATGGATATCCCATTCACTGTCAATTCATACAAGTGATCATTTCAAGTATGCACTCCTGTGAACCTCGCTCTTACGGCGGGATTACCAGTCTAGGCTAAATCCCCCGTAATATAAACTTATAGAGTTTTGTTGGGATTAGCATTCTAGGCTAAATTTAGAACCTAATTCTGATTACTTGTCTGAAGCTAAATTTGTTTACACATATTCTTCGGGAGGGCTATATAGGGATTGGATCACCGTCTAGGCTAAATCCTTTTTGCCACAATTCCATTTCAAGAATCCATCGAATATCCTATTTCATTCAACCAGGATTTTTCTTCTCTTATTTTCAATCATGTCAATGTTTCATAAATTTTCATACATTGAGCATTCAAATCAAATTCTTGTCAAGAGCATACATTTATCATATAATCATCATTTAAGCAATTAACATACCTCACACATTGTATTTACTTGCAAATGGACTTATCTTCCTTTTCACTCTTTCACAAGTTATCCAACTTAATAAAACATCATGTTATATCAAATTCTCAATATATTTAGCTATTATATAGCAAGCCATCAATGATTGAACCATCAAACATTTCATGTGCTACTAGTCATATATCATTGTTCTCACAAATTTTATATACTATTCTTTCATCACTTTTCAATATATTAAATCATGCAATTCGTTCAATAATAATATAGAATTTTCAATTCAAATATAGCATTGCAATATGATTGACACACGAACTTACCTCGGTACCAAAATAGCAAAAAGGAATCTAGCTGTCGATTTTCCATTTTTCACCCAATCTAGGTCCAATCCTCATTTTCCTTGATCTATAATATCACATTTAGTCTAATTATTAGTCACATTATTTAATGTGATCCAAAAATCATATTTTGGGAAAATTACGTTTTTGCCCTTAAACATTATTGAAATTACATTTTTGCCCCTAGGCTCGTAAAGTGATTTTTATTCAATTTTCTCACTCTATATTGATGATTATGAAATGAAAGTTAAATGTTCTATTTTGTCTGGTAACGCCTTTAACCTTAGTTCGGCGATGGATATTGGTTAGGGGTGTTACAGTGTGAGTCGAATTCTGATTCAGATTTTCAGATAAGACCTGGTAATTGTTTACTGTTTAGAGGTAGAGTTTGTGTACTAAAGAACCAAGAGCTTATACAAAAAAATTTACATGAAGCTCATAGTGGTAGCTTGTCTGTTCATCGTGGAAGTAGAAAATGTACTGTGACTTGAGACAAATGTACTGGTGGCTGGGAATGAAACATGAGATTTCTGATTTTGTGTCGAGATGTTTGATATGTCAGGAAGTTAAAGTTAAACATCAGGTACTTTCAGGACTATTACAGCCACTGATTATACCGGACTAGAAATAGGATAAAGTTACTATAGACTTCATATTAGATTTACCCTTATCACCGGGAAAAAAAGATGTCATTTGGGTTATCGTCGATCGTTTGACGAAGTCTGCACATTTTATTCTGGTAGTACAGATTTTTCCCTTGATAGATAAAAAAAGTTATATGTTTATGAGATTCTCAAATTACACGGAGCGCCAGTCTCCATCATTTCAAATAGAGATCGCAGTTTATATCGAGATTCCGGAGAAAGTTATAGGAAGCTCTTTGTAACACCCCTCAGCCATATTCAATGCCGGAATAGGGTTACAAAGCATTATCGAGCTAACAAAATAATTAAACATCTATTTAGCATACATTTTCTCAATTGAAGTATTCATCATTCAATCTCAATCAATTCGTTCCTTATACGAGCCTAAGAGACCTTAAACATGCTTTGGGAGTGATTCGGGACTAAACCAATAACTCAAGAAACTTTCACGAAACTTTGAAAATTTTTCTCAAAATAAGGGACACACGCCCGTATGGCTAGGTTGTGTGTCTCACATGGCCACTAGACATGCCTACGCCATAGGCCGTGTGGACATTCAAAATGGAGCACATGGCCGTGTCCCAGCCTATGTCTGACCCCATGTAACTCTCTAACTTGGGTCACATGGCCAACACACACGCCCGTGTGCCCTAAAAATGGCCATACACGCCCATGTTCCAGGTCGTATGCTGGGCCATGCCAAACCTATAGGGTACACTGACTTATGCCACACGGCCAAGTCACACACCCGTGTGTGAGGCCTTGTGGAGCATATTGACTTGATTTCTAAAACCACACCAGGGGATACATGGCCATGTAATTAACTATGACACACACGCTGTGTTTCTACCGTGTAGACAAAAATAGGCTATTTACCAAATCAATTTGCCACCCTATTTGGTACACACCTTCACCTACACATATGGCATCAAATCAAAGAATAGTAGGTAACCCTAACCAACAAAATCAAACATAATTCATACCATTTCATCTAAGCATTTCTTAGCCTAAACCACAAGCACAAACATCCTCATTTCAACAACCATTTCCAAGGAAACATTATACACATCACAAAATGACATTAGCATACCTATAAACATACATCACCAACAAAACCAAATAGGTCAATTTACATAGCTATATACAACATTATAAACATAACTTTTATAGGCCAACACAAATGGCCAAATTCACTATCAAGCTATAACCAAAATGACCAAAGTCCCTATACATGCTATATGACCCAAAACATAGTTTCAAAGGTACCAAAGTGTCAGTGGATAGTGTGATGAAGTCCATGACAACCCCCGAGTCCGAGCTAGCATTGAAATCACTATAAAGCATGGAAAAACAACAAAGTAAGCAATATAGCTTAGTAAGCTCGTATGTTAACAATAAGCAAGTATCATCATTCATTAATCATTCAAATAGTAGAAAACAATATACGACAATTCTATTAAACCTCAAAGCTATCAAAAGATTATTCACATAACTTACCAAAGAACTTATCAATTCCATAGTTTCAATACTCAATTCATTACTAAACATACATGGACCATCTAGTACCAATCTCATACTCAACCACATCTTTCATTTGCCTATTGAACCATTCAGAGTAGAAGGCAGCTACTCAAGTCTCAAACGATAAGTATCTATACCATGGCTCAAAGCCAAATGAAGGTAACTTATCTGAAAGTCTGATATCATATCATGAAGCCAAATTAGCCGATATGCATGGCTCGAAGCCAAATCGGTATATCTCGCACTCAAAGTGCTAATAACATGGCCCAAAGCCAACTCAAAGTATAACTAATGACATGTCACAAGCATCCTAAACTATTCCTAAGGTTCAATCGGGACTCCAATTGTCGAATCATCGTCGAATTAGTTCCAAACTCATCCGTAACCACATAATCATAATTCATGCTATATCAAAGCATACAAAATACATTTGAAACAAAATTATAACATATGAACTTACTTCGGATGTTAAAACGTCAAATCGAGTCGATTAGTCGATAATTTTATCTTTCCCTGATCTAAATTTGCATTCCACTTTTCTTGATCTAAATATATTCAAAATTAACTTATTTAATTAACTATTCATTTAATTTAGTCCAAAACACACTTTAAAACACATTTGCACTTTTACCCCACAAATTTCACATTTTTTGCAATTTAGTCCTTATTTCATAAAATCACAAATTAATGAAATTCCAAATATACCTTTGCTAGCTAAATTACCATAATGCCCCTAGCAGCCCATAATTTTCATTTATTTTACATTTTAACCACTAATTTTACACATTTCTCAATTTAATCCCTATTTTACATTTTCACTAAAAATCACTTTACAAAACTTGTATAATTCATAATAAATATTCATAATCTATCATCAAACATCAAACTCATACATATTCATAAATGTCAACTTTCAAAATCTTTAACAGTTTTGCAAAATAGTCCCTGGGCTAGTTAGTACTAGATGCAACGATCACTAAAACATAGAAATCATTAAAAACCGAGCAAAAACAGACTTACATGCATATATGATAGCTAGCTGAATATTTGAAGCTATTTTAATGGCTTTTATTCTTCAAAAATAGGTTAGGAAGATGATGAATGAAGAAAATTTACATTTTTTTATTAATTTATCTTTTATTTAACAATTTACATTACTAACCTTTATTAAACATTAATCTTTCACATAAATCATGGACATAAATGTCCAATGAAATAAGAAATGGTATAATTACAACATAAGGACCTTAACGTTAAGGTTCTATGACCATTTGACACCTTTAGCTATTAGAATCCAAGTTTTACAATTTACGCGATTAAGTCCTTTTTCTCAATTTGACCATTTAAACGATAAAATTACTTCACAAAATTTTCACACATACATGCTATCATTATGTAAATATTAAAATAATAATAAAATGAATATTTGGACTTTGATTTGTGGTCCTGAAACCACTGTTCCAATTTGACTAAAAATGGGCTGTTACACTCTTGGTACACGGTTGCATTTTAGCACTGCATTCCACCTACAGACAGATGGTCTCAGTCTGAGTGTGTGATTCAAATTCTTGAATATACACTTTGTTGTTGTGTATTAGAAGGAAACTGGGAAAAATATTTACCATTGGTTGAATTTGAATTTGCATATAACACGTATGAGGCTCTATATTCAATCGATTATATTGGACCAAGCTCAATGAGAAAAAGATACAAGAGGTTGACTTGATTTAGGAGATTGAGGAAAAAGTGAAAGTAATCCAAGATAGCTTGAAAACAACTTCAGATCATCAGAAATTGTATGCGGATTTTAAATGTAGAAACATATAATTCCAAGTTGGCAATAGAGTATTCTTGAAAGTATCGCCCTGGAAGAAAATTCTTCGGTTCAATCGTAAAGGAAAACTGAGTCCGCGATTTATCGGGTAGTATGAGATTACAGAAAGAATCAAACTTGTTGCATACAGATTAATTTTACTGTCAGAACTTGAAAGAATTCATAATGCATTTCACGTGTCTATGTTACAATGGTATCAATCTGACCCTTCACATGTTATTTCACCAACGGATGTCGATATTTAGTCTGATATGTCGTACAGTGAAGAATCGATCAAAATTTTGTCATAAGAGGTGAAAGAATTGAGAAACAAGAACATAGCTTTAGTAAAAGTTCTCTAGTAGCAAATCAGAATAGAAGAAGCCTCTTGGGAACCCAAGGAAGCTATGAGAAAGCAATATCCAAACATATTTTATGGTAAGATTTTATTATATTTTATTATATTTTAATATATTTTATTCGCTATAGCATGATAGTATTACCATATAAAAATTTTTGTTAAGAAATTTTACCGTTTACATTCTTAATTTGATAAAAAGGATTAAATCGCATAAAGTGCAAAAGTTGTGTTCTAATAGCTAAAGGTATTAAATAGCTATAGAAATTTAAAGTGGAAGTACTTATATGGTAATTGGCCCTTTAATGAGATAGTGGATGATAATGGTTTGGAAATATTGAAATTTGAATAAATTTTAAAGCTTAATTTTGGAAATAAGCAATTAAAGTCAATAATAAATAAAACCAAATTAAAACATAATTTTGTATCATCTTTCCCAACCAAATATCAAAAAAAAAGAAATCCATTTTTGGGAGCAAAGTTTCAGCAAGCTGATTTAGTTCAATTAGGTATAAAGTTTTAAACCATTTTTAATGATTTCTATGTTTTCGGGATCGTTGTAGCTTAATCTAGCTAGCCTGGGACTAATTTGTGAAACTGTTAAACTTTTAAAGTTTACCATTAATGAACATGCTTGAGTTTTGAAGTTTGATGATAGAAAGTGAATGGTTGTAGTTAGATAAACAACTTTTGTAAAGGAATTTTTAGTAAAATTGTCAAATAGGGGCTAAATTGAAAAATAGAAATATTACATGGTGAAATTGTGAAATAATTGAAGTATAGTACATGCTAAGGACCTATTTGATATTTGGCCATAGTGGGTTGTGGTGAAATTGTGTAAATTTCTAGTTTTATAAGTTAGGGACTAAATTGCAAAGAATTGAAAGTATAGAGGCAAAACGGTATTTTTTCCAAAAATATGTTTTGGATTAAATTGAGTGAAATATATGTTGAATTAATTTAAATTTATCTATATAAATCCAGTCAGACCTCATACGGAGTTAGATCGAGGCAAAGAGAAAATCTTAGATTAATCGCCTCCGTATTTACATATACTCGTTGAGGTAAATTTGTGTAATTAAATTGAGTTTTTATATATGTGTGATTTGTATAATTGCCATGTATAAATATCGATCGCATATTTGACGATGTATGTCAATTACTAAGTCCCATTTGAACCTTAGGAATTTGTAGGATACAAATGACATGTCATTAGGGTTATCGATTTGGTTGAGGTCCTGCATGTGTTGCAGACACACCACAGCTCGTATGAGCTTACCTATTCTCAACTCATATGAGCTTACCTATCTGCAGCTTGTGAGAGCATGCCGATTCATAGCTCGTATGAGCAAACATGTACAGAAATTGATGGATTACAGTTTAGCACACTATGTGTGAGCTATCCTGAGTATCCAACGATATTCTAAATGGTTCAATGGGAAATGTTATGCTAAGATAAGACATGAGTTCGATACGAACTATTATAGGTATACATATGAACTACATGGAAAAAGATATTACATGGTATATAAGTATATGAAATGGATAATAAATGTATATGGAATTTAATTAATTGTTGAGCTCATCCATGACTTGGTTTATATATGTGTTTAACTAACATGGTTGATGCATATGTGCTTAGGCATTTGGCCAATATATGTTGGGATATGCTTTGTTTACTTACCTTATATGTGAATAAATGGTAAGTTAAATTCTATGTTATGCGAACTTACTTACCTTATATGTGAATAAATGCTTTGTTTACTTAGTGTAATTTCTTTGTTTTATAGTGATTCAGAACCTCGTTCGGGTTCAAAGCTTGTTGGAGCTATATCACACTATCCATTGGCTCTTTTAGTAAATTTGGTTTGTTTAATTTTGGTTATAATGGCATGTATACCTTATTTTGGCAAATCACCTATTTGTTTTGGTTGTGCATATGACCATTTGGTTTGAATATGCATTTTGTGTAAATATTGAATGGTTGTGAATTGGTACTTATTTGAATGACTTATTTAGTGTTTTTATTGCACAAGTTATATGTAAATTATATGACCATTTGGAGCTAGTTTTTGTATGTCATATATGGTACATTTTGATATGTTTGTAAAGAGTAAATGAAGTGGCATAATATAGCTTAGTCTTGGTTAAGCTTTGTTGGTTAAATGATCAAATTGTGTTTATATTTGCACATGTTTATGAATTTTCATTTAAGGTGCCTAAAGGCATATTGGTTGTATGAGAATATACTACATGTTTAAGGCTTGATTTTGCTTGTTTTGGATGCATTAATATGGCTTGTTTATATGCAAAATGTTGAGTGTAGGTTGAAGCGAAATTAGGTGAGAAATATGGCTTGTAAAATAGCCTATTTTCGTCCACATAGGTAGGGACACTGGCGTGTGTCTTAGCCGTGTGTGACACACAGTCATGGGTCCCCTGTAGTTTTGAAAGGGTGCAAGTCAAGCTATTACAAGGCCTAGCATTGGTGTGTGAGGTTTCTTCAAAGGGTACACAGCCTAGCACACGGGCATGTGGCTTGGCCATGTGGCCCAAGTCAATGAGTTACACGGGCATGGACATGGACTGGGACACAGTCGTGTGTCCCTATTTTGAATGCCCACATGGCCTAAGGCATAGGCGTGTCTCTTAGTCATGTGACCCTTGGAGCTTTGAAAATTTTCAATGTTTTTTGAAAAGTTTTCTGAGTTTCTGGTTTAGTCTCGACTTGTTTCTAATGCATATTTTAGGCCTCGAGGGCTCATATATGGGACAATAGGAATGATTTTTAGTTATTTTTGATATGTTATGAAATGTTTGAATTTTAGTTTGTTTGTACTGTAAAATTCGGTAATATTTTGTAACTTTACTTATTCCTCTCTTACAAATACAAGTTAGGCTAGTTAACTGCGTCACTATCACCTTAAAATCATATCTCGTGTTACAGAATAAATGAGTTCCTCAATTTTCCTGAGATTGCCTTTATCTGTAATATCCGATTTTGGGCCTAGTCGAATAGTGGTTTCGTGACCACAAAATCCGAGATATAAATAATTATTTTATGATTATTTTAAGGTCTATGATATGATTGCATGATTGTGTGAAAATTTCGTGAAGAAATTTTATGCATAAAGTGCTTAATTTGAAATTTGGGACTAAATTGAATAAATTGCAAAACTTGTGTTCTAGAAGTATTTTGCATAAAATTGAATTAGATTATTAATTAGAGGTCCTTAAAGAGTAATTTTACCAATTTCTAAGTCTATGGACAAAATTGGACATGGATGGAATTTTGGAAAGTTTAGTAGTAAGGGCATTTTGGTCATTTAGGGTAAAATGAATTAAAATACAAAATTAAAAGCCAATTTTGCTCATCTTCAACCCCATGGCCGAATATAGCAAGGAGAAACCATGGCTAGGGTTTTCAAGCTTCCAAGCTCGATTGTAAGTCCGTTCTAGCCTCGTTTTTAATGATTTTTACGTTTTGGAGTCCCTAGCTCGATTTAGCTTATGCTAGCAATAATTTAACCTAGGGTTTATATTTGGAAAAATACCCATAGGTGAAATTTGTGTATTTTGGTGTTTTATGATAGAATATGAGGTTTTAAATTATGTTAGACAACTTGTGTTACTCGGTTTTAAGTGAAAACGAGCAAAAGGGCTTAATCGGTAAAAAATACCTAATAGTCATAAGTACATGTTAGAGCGAGAATTTGATGTTGCCATAGAAGGAAAAATGATCATCATGTCATAAAACATAAGAAAATAGGCTGAATTTTAATTTACGAGCTTTGGGGCAAAAGTGTAAATATGCAAAAGTTTAGGGGCAAAATTGTAATTTTTCCAAAATATGATTTTGGGTCAATTTGAATAATGTGAGTCCTAATTAGACTATATTTTAAATGATAGAGCAAGGAAAACTGAAATTCGGGCTAAAATGGGGAAAATACCAAGTTGTGGACGAAATGGTAAAATAGCCATTTTCGCATACGAGGTAAGTTCATATGTAAATGTTGGTAACATAGTTATTATTTTAAATGTTTTAATGTTTTTAAATGATATGATAATTATTATGAAATATTATACTTGTGATAATTGTTTGATAATATGTCAAATTATGTGATATACTTGGAAAATGTGAAATACTACCGAGTATCATATCGGCATTCCGTAGAAGATGGTTGAGACACATGATTGGGAAAAGGTCCGTTGAACCTCGGGAATGGATTAGGATACAAGTGACATGTCACTGGGATATTTGGGCATCCGAACTCGTTGAGTTGAGTCCGAGTTCACTTATGGATCGAGCGTCCGAACTCGTTGAGTTGAGTCCGAGTTCGTGAGATGTAACTAGGCATCCGAACTCGTTGAGTTGAGTCCGAGTTCACTTATGGATGCGAACGCCCGAGCTCATTGAGTTGAGTCCGAGTTCACTTATGGGCGGGTTACATGGTAGCTTGGCTACATATGTGGCACTTATGTGCAAATTTTCCATGTATCCGAATTATATTCCGATGTGTTCAACGGGTAAAGTTCTACTCAAATGGAGGAATACTCAAGATGAAAGGGACGTATTGGTAAGTGTTGTGAAATGGATACTTTGAACAGGTATGTACTTAACCCTCGGGTTGAAAACTCGATATAACAACAATATGGTAAGATGATAAATGAAAAGGTGATATGAATGTCTTAGTGATGATTATGCAAATGATGTTTTATGTTTGCTTATATGGTTATGTTACTTGCTATTTGCATGTGAGCTTACTAAGCATTTATGCTTACTCCTCCTTTTCATTCCTTGTAGTGTTGACAAGCCAGCTCGAAATCGGAAACGGTCGGAGGCACGCTCACACTATCCGTATACCATCTTGGCATAATGGCTTGTATATTTTGAGTATGGCATGTATAGCATTATAATCATTTTGTATATATGGTCTTATGATATGGTTATTGAGTGGTATGGAAATAGAAATGCTTGGTAATGATTAGCCATTGGAATGGCTAATCATGATCATATTTGGTATTATGTATGTCAAATTGCTAGCTAATCCATGGAAACCATGAAATAGGTAAAATTTACCATAAAATAGATTCAGACAACAGCAGTGACGTGAGTTTGAAAAATCACTAAAAATAGTAGAAATGGAATTAAATAATTAATAAGTTATGGAATCGAAGCTTGATGAGTCTATTTTCATATGGAATAAGCGAAACAGGTATATGAGCTATATTTTATGAGATGTTTAAATTTTTGTGAAACAGGGCCAGAGCGATTTCTGGATCCCCTGTTCTGACTTTGGAATTCACCATAAATTTTACAAAGATAATTAGAAGTCATGCTTTATATGTACAGATTCCTTATTGAGTCTAGTTTTATTAGAGATAAACGGCATAGTCATTGAAGCTCTGTACAGGGAGATATCTGATTCGTAATACACTGAGGTCAGAGTAGTTGAATCCTGAAACAGGGGAGAATTTAACTAATAAACTGTACTAATTGGCCCAACCAAAAATTCTAGAAACAAATTAGTAGATATATATATGAGTCTAGTTTCAGGAAAAATTTACGGAATTGGATTTGAGTTTCAGTAACTCGAGATATGATTTTTAAAGCGACTGTGATGCAGTTAGCCAGCTTGTCGGAAATTTTAAAATGAATTGTATGAGCTGTTTAATTAATGAATTAAGTCCGTTAACACCTCGTGTTCGACTCCGGCAACGGTCTCGGGTACGGGGTGTTACATTATCTCTAAGAAAGAAAGATGTTTTGTGGGTCATTGTAGATCGTTTGACGATATCCACGCATCTCATTCCAGTGCATATAGATTTTTCACTTGAGAAATTAATAGAGTTATATGTTGCCAAGATAGTTAGATTACATGGTGGCCGGTTTCTATTAATCTCTGATAAGGATCCACAGTTTATGTCTCGATTCTGGAGCAAGCTACACGAAGCTCTGGGTACTTGACTACATTTTAGTATAGCTTTTCATCCACAGACTGATGGTCAACTGAGCAAGTAATTTAGATATTTGAGGATACATTTCGATGTTGTGTTTCAAAATTCGAAGGTAATTGGGAGAGATTTTTATCGTTAGTTGAAATTGCATACAATAACAGTTATTAGGTGAGTATTAAAATGGCATCATACGAAGCTTTGTATGGTTGCAAGTGCTAAACTCCATTATACTGGACTGAGCTTAGTGAGAAAAAGTTATTCGATGTTCATTTGATTCGAGAAACCAAAGAAAAAGTCAAAGTAATATGTGAAATTTTGAAAGCGGCTTCGGACCGACAGAAATCTTATGCAGATTTGAAAAGAAAAGACATTAAATTTCAAGTTGGTGACAAAGTATTTCTAAAAGTATCACCATGAAAGAAATTTCTTCAATTTGGCGGAAAAGGAAAGCTTAGTCCGTGATTTATCGGGTTGTACGAGATCATTGAGAGAATTGGGCCAGTAGCTTATAGATTGGCTTTATTGTCAGAGTTAGAAAAGGTTCACAATGTATTCTATGTATTGATGTTATGACAATATTGATCAAATACTTCACACGTGATTTCAACTGTTGATGTTGAGATATAGCTAGATATGATGTACAGTGAAGAACTGATCAGAATTTTAGCTTAGTAAGTTAAAGAATTGATAAATAAAAGTATAGCTTTAGTTAAATTTCTTTGGCAATGACACAAAATAGAAGAGGCTACCTAGGAACTGAAAGAAGCTATGGAAGTACAATACCGAAACTTATTTTCTTGTAAGATTTTCGAGGACAAAAATTCCTTTTAGGGGAGTTTGTAACAGCCCATTTTCAGTTAAATCAAAACAGTGCTTTGGGGATCACAAATCTGAGTAAATTTTTATTTTATTATTATTTTAATTTTTATGGAATGTTAGAAAGGCCGTATTAAAATTTTGTTAAGAAATTTTGATGTTTGCATGATTAATTAAGTGAAAAGGACTAAATCGTAAAAAGTGTAAAAGTAGAATTCCATTACTTAAAAGGGTCAAATGGCTATGAAACTCTAAAGTTAGTGGACTTAGATGGTAATTATGCCATTTATTATAATAGTGGAAAAAGATGGGCATGAATTTGGTGTTTTATTTAGTTAAAAACAAAGGTTAATATAGTAATTAATAAATTAAACTAAAAACTAATAAAAGAAAAAAATGCACTCATCTTCTCTGAACCTTGTTTCCACCATATTTAGAAGAAAGAAAAGCCATAATTAGGGTTTTGAGTTTTGACAACTTCAAAGGTTTGCATGTAACTGATTTCAACCCCGTTATTAATGATTTTAATGTTTTTTAGGTCGTTTTAGCTTAACCTAGCTAGACCGCGGATCAATTTGTAACACCCCTAACCCTTATCTGTCGCCGAAATAGGGATATGAGGTATTACCGATCAATCACATCACAAAAGCATACATTTAACATACATTAAATATTTCCATATAAACATCAATCAAACATAACCATATCGTCCCTCAAGAGAGCCTATGAGGCCTTAAAAAATGCTTAAAAGAGGTTTGGGACTAAATCGATCACATACAAATATTTTCGAAACTTAGAAAATTTTCTTACATTCAGGGGTCACACACCCGTGTGAATAGGCCTTGTGCCTCACACGGCTACCAAACACGCCCGTGTCATAGGCCATGTGAAAACAAGGCATACATACTAACTTGCACCACATGGTCGAAGACACACTCGTGTACCTTGTCCATGGAAAACCTAGAGGGGTTACTGACTTGGGTCACACAGTTGACCACACGCCTTTGTGTTTAGCCCGTGTACCCTTCGAAATGGCCCCATATACCCATGTGACAAGGCTGTGTGCCTCACACGGCGACCAGACACACCCGTGTGTCTAGGCCATGCACAAGACTGACTTGAATCTTTAATTATTTCCCCGGGGTCACACGGCCATATACTAAGGCCATGTGTTACACATAGTTGAGCCGCCTATGTGCTTAGTCGTGTGGAATGAAAATAGACTTGATTTAAGCCACATTTCTCACCCTCCTCAAGCATACCGAAAACCACATCAAATTTCATCATTTCCATACATATATGAGCAACCAAAACATGCTAATTCATTCACAATTTATACCATTTATAGACCATCCACTTAACTACTCAAATCCATAACCAAAACAAACCCAATCAATATGCCAAAGTCATCAAACTTAATTAACTTCAAAATGCATTTTCTCAACATTCTATCATCTATTACATGCCTCAAAACATACCATTTCATTATCTCAAAATCAAACCACAATATGCCAACTTCCAAGCATCAACACACCAACTAATAACTAACCAAGTGAGCAACCACCTAGCCATATCAACAACCATGACAAACATGCCAAAGTACATGAATACTTATATACATCACATATATCACTTATCAAACACATAATTTAAGCCAACTTAAATGGCCATACTCCAACATTTACAAGCCAAATCTCATGGCTATAATCACAACTCAAAAAATACCAAGATAACACTAGCCTATACATGCCATATACCATATATACAAAGCTTCAAAAGTACCAACGAGATGATCGATAGTGTGATGATGTTTCCCAAAAATCCCCAAGTCTGAGTTAGCTTTGATAATCTATAAGATGCATATAAATAACACACAGTAAGCTCCATAGCTTAGTAAGTTCGTACTAAATAAATTCAACAGTTCATGAAATTCAAATCATCAATTAATAAACACTTAATAAATCTCATATCATCACTCACTACTAACCCATGACCATTTATCATATGTATACAAATCCACCAAGCTTCATAAACATTGTATTAATTACCACATAAGTATCGTACGTACCTGTACTCTCTCGTATTTATTTATTACATTATCACCTCTTTGCTCAATACATTAATCTATCCAGAAATCTTTCAATACTTAAGGAACTCACACACTTAGTGCCATGCTATAACGATATCGCACACTTAGTGCCATCACATTAAACTGTATCTATCTCAATATCACACACTTAGTGCCACATATAGCCGAAACTATTCCAATTAGCACACTAAGTGTTATATATATAGCCGAAGCTATCTCGAAACGCACATTCAGTGCCAAACATAGTTGATTTGTCATCGTATGCAAACGTAGTCACATATATACAATTTATGCAGTATTAAAGCATTAAAAACATAATTGTAACAATGTTTATCACGTACGAACTTACCTCGGACGTAAAAACGACGAAATTAGTCGATTAGTCGAGTACTTTGCTCTTGCCTCGATCTAAGTTTGGATTCCTCTTTTCTTGATCTATATTATAACAAATTTAACTCTTTTAATCATATAATCTTTCAATTTAATCCACAAGACATATTTGGGCATTTTTGCACTTTAGCCCCTAAAGTTCCACATTTATTCGATTTAGTCCCTATTTCACAAAAACACAAATTACACAAAATGTAATTACACCCAAGCCTAGCTGAATTTCCTAGGGACCTCTAGCAGCCCAAAACTTTGATTTATTTCAAAAAATTTACACTTTTCTCAATTTGATCCCTAATATGCTTTTTTACTCAAAATCACTTTACAAAACATGTATATCAAACACCATGCTTTCATAATTTATCATCAAACATCATAAAACACATGAATTCATCAATGGAAACTTCCAAAATCATCAACACCTTCAAAAATTGATGCATGGGCTAGCTAGTACTCAAAGCAATGATCACAAGAACATAGAACTCATCAAAAATAGAACAAAAACAAACCTTCAATTGATCACCAACATGGCCAAACCCTAAAGCTTCATATTTTATTTCTTTCTCTTTTAATTTTGTTCAAAAAGATGAATAAAGATGAACATTTGGCTTTATTTTGCTTTAATTATCATTTAATTAATAAATTACATAAATAACCCTATATAATAACATTTAAAAACACATAATGAATGGCTATTCATGTCAATTTCCACTATCCATGGTCTATTGACAACATAAGGACTTCATATCTAATAAGTCATAGCAATTTGGCACTTTTAACGTATAGCATGCTACTTTTACATTTTACGCAATTAAGTCCTTTTTCTCAAATTGAGCTATTAAATGATAAAATTAGCTCATGAAATTTTCACATATATATATTCACATGCTGTAAACATAAAAACTAATATTAAAATAATTTTACAACCTCAGATTTGTGGTTCTGAAAACACTGTTCCTATTTAGCTAAAACTAGGCTGTTACACAATTTGTCAAAGTGTCAAAGATTGAGGTTTATGCCATGAATGCTATTTTATGATTCTTGATGTTTAATGATAGATTATGAGTCCTTATTGATAAATAAACAAGTTTTGTAAAGTGAGTTTTAATGAAAATTTCATTTAGGGACTTGTTTGTAATATAGTAAAAGTTTAAGTGAGATTTATAAAATGATGATTGATATGGGTTGGTTTAAGTTCCTAGAGAAATCAGGTGGTTTGATGAAGGATTAAAATGCTTGAATTTCAATTTATGAGTTTAAGGACTAAATTGTGAAAAGTTAAAATGTTAGAGGCAAAATAGTAATTTTGCATAAATATAAAATGTGGACTGAATTGAATAATAAAGATATTAAATGGATTGAAATTGTCTATTTAGATCAAGATAGACCACGTATGGATCTAGATCGGGGAAAAGCTAAAGCCTCAGATTAGTTCGACTTTGTTTCTACGTCTTAGGGATTTCATGTTTTGGGTGTTGGTCTTGAATGTCCTATCGATGGATGAGGTCCTGCATTTGTTGCGGATACTCCACAGCTCATGTGAGCAACATCGTGTAGCTTACATTTCGACCCATAGCTTGTGTGAGCAAGCCCATTTCACAGCTCGTGTGAGCAATGATGTAAAGGAAAGGATACAGTTATATGTTTAAGCACACTTCGTGTAACAGCACGAGTTTAGTCCTAGTCAGAACAGTAGGTTTGAGACCACAAATTTGATGTAGAAAGATTTATTTTTATTATATTTTTATGGTCTACAGTTTTCTGGAATGATTCTGTGAAAATTTTGTTCGAAAATTTTGACGTTTGAGCACTCAATTTAGTAAAAGGGACTAAATTACAAAAAGTGTAAAACTTGAGTTCTATAAGCTAGAGATGTCTAAGTGCTATGAAATTTTAAATTAGAGGTCCTTAGATGGTAATTAGACCATTACATAAGTTAGTGGACAAAAATAGACATAAAGTAAGAGGATTTTTATGTTTTAAGTTAGGGGCATTTTGGTTATTTGGTTAATAAGTGAATTGATAAGTAAAATAAAAGCCAATTTTTGCTCATCTTCTACCCCTTGGCCAAAATTTACAATAGGAAGACATATTTAGGGTTTGTCAAGCTTCCAAGCTCGATTGTAAGTCCGTTCTAGCCCATTTTTTAATGATTTTCATGTTTTTGCGATCCTTGCAACCTAATCTAGCTTTTTCAAGGACTAATTTGAAAGAAATATAAATTTTAAAATTTTACCCATGTTAGATATTTGTGCATTTTGATTTCTAATTGTATAAAATTCATGTTCGGTGTTAGATAAAAAACTTTTACTAAGTGATTTTTGGTAAAAATGTCAAAAAGGACTTATTTGTAAAAGTTATAAAATAAGTAGTAAAAATGTGATTGACTGGAAAATGTGGGCTGGTATAAGTATGAAAATGGTTCAACTAGGCTTGGGTTTTGAAGAAATTGAATACATTTCAATTTATGAGCCTAGGGACTAAATTGTAAGAATGTTAAACAATAGGGGTAAAAATGTAATTTTTCCATAATATGGTTTTTGGACTGAATTGAACAATGTGAGTATTAAATGAGTTAAATTTGTTATTGTAGATCAAGAAAAAATGAGGTTCGGACCTAGATCAGGGGAAAAACAAAATGTTTGACGATTAGGTCAAATTCCACTATTTTTGTACCGAGGTAAGTTCGTATATAAATAATGCATTGTTATATTATGTTTTAAATGCTGTAATATTGTATGAATTGTGAATGACTTTTTGGAAGTATTCAAAAAAATTTCGGCAAGCGAGAATTCCTGTTTGAGCCTTAGGAATAGAATATGATACGAGTGACATGTTACTAGGAACTCATGTATTTATGTGATCCGGGTGCTGGTCTCGTACGTCCTACCAGTTGCTGGGTAGTTCAGGATGTGTTGTAGGTTCCTAGTAGCTTGTGTGAGCAGCACTGGGTAGCTATGTCTTGACTGACAGCTTGTGTGAGCAAGCCCGTGAATAGCTCAAAAACGAGCCTATATGTATTATGAGATGTGAGGCAGCTATGGCTACATATATGGCACTTATGTGCAAGATTTCTGAGTATCCGTTAATATTATGAGTGTTCAACAGGAATGTCAAAGTTGTGAAAAAAAGGCTGTGAAAAACTATGGTTATGTTGCGAGTTGGTATAAGTATGTACGAAAAACTCATACGTAATGAGCTCGATATGTGATGAAACCTTGGTAAGGTGGTGATTGAGTAAGTTATAAATATAAGATTTTAATAAACTCCGTGTCAAATTTCATTATGTTAATTGTATGTTAAATGTGTGGTTATGATGCTTATTATTTGCATAGGAACTTACTAAGATTTATAGCTTACTCCCTTCCTTTCCCTTGTATTATAGTGTCACCAAGCTAGCTCAGGGATTGGAGATCGTCGAAGATCCACCCACACTATCAACAATTATTTTGGTACCAATGATTTCAACAATTTGAGTTATGGTATGTATGGGGGAGTTGGTCATTTTGTTATGTGTCATAATTGATTTGGCTAAATGTGTTGTCTATTATTGGTTTAAAGTTCACCTTGTATAAGGCCTTTTGAAATTGGCTACTATTGGTATAAGTAATCTATATGATGATATCTCTCATGGATGTGGGATTTTACTTGAGATGAGTTGATTGGTATGTGATGTTTGTGTGTGATAAATGGTAGCGTATGAATGATGTGTTGATGTCTTGGTTGTGGCTGATTTGGTTGTATGTATATTCTTGAATTGGTGTTATGTAGTGTTGTGTAGGTGTGTGCATCAAAGGGTGGCAAAATGGCTTGGTAAATAGCTTTATTTTTGTCCACACAAGTAGGCACACGGGCGTGTGCCTAGGCCATGTGTGACACACGACTTGCCCCACGGGCATGTGCTTAGGCCGTGTGTCCCCTGCACCTTAATTTTGAGAAATAGTGTAACACCCCAAATCCGGCCCGAATGTTATGGCCAAATCCAGCGTGTCACATTGAAGTGTTTTATCGAAAACCTTGTTTTCATTGAAAACCCTTCTTTGAAATAAAAACCTTGAGTAAAATCTCAGCTTGTATTTGTTGCTTTCAAAGCGATATGTATTTTAAAGAAAAACTATTCCTTCTTGTATGATAATAATTACTTTGTAAAATCTCTTTTCAGTTGTGGAAGCTTTATTTAAAATAGATGATCTATGAAAACTTGTCATTTAAAAATTGAGTCACAGAAACGTAGTACTCAAAAAACAGTTATGGTTTTAAGAAAACCATGTTCTACTTCTAGAAAATATAAAGCATAATAATAATGAATATAATCCTAATTTGAATAATAAACTTTAAATACTAGAAATTATAGGCTTAAGAAAAGAAGTCCAAGTCGTCTTGCTAACTGGACACCTCGGAGTCCCTCCAATCGTTGAACCACCTACTAAGGATCACCCGAGAAAAATAAAAGAGGGGGTGAGTTTTCGAAAACTCAGTATGTACAACCCTCGGCAAATAGAAAAGCACGCAATAGCAAGTCTTTTTGGGCCTGAGCCCAATTCAATTTCAGAACAAATGTAAAGCAATCAAATATGCATGGATCCCACCCATCCAACCGCTACACACCATCTCCATCCCCCGATACACACCATGTGAGGATATAAATATCGACTCACCCATCACCCATCTGATACACTCCAATGGTAGCCCGATTGCGGTACTACCTTCATTGCAGCAAGCTGCTAATCAAATATTGGGCTTAATAGCCATCAGTTGATCAACGGTCGTCAAGCAACCATGCGATCCTCATATACTTCCTCCGTTCCATAATTCCCAACCCATATGCAACCTAAACAGAATATCATATGAATGCAGCAGGTATACATGTAACATCCATAAATATTACATTCCACACATAGGGGAATTTTAGTCATTTCTGCCCTAAGGGGCATTTTCAATAATTTCTCTTTATTATGGGTTTATTATTTACCTTGGCCCGTTAACCAGTCCTCGTTGGCTAAAGTGAACAGATACTATGCACCAGGTAGGATCCCAGAGAACAGCATTAAGACCGCTTAAGTACCAAGCTCTCCCTAGATCCAATCCTAGACATGCATATACCCATTGCCATACCTTAACCTTATGACTCGTCCACGGTTGCAATTAATTAGTTATTTAAGTTTTATGCCTGATTGAGTAGTTACCAAAAACCTGGGTCTACAACCCCTTACTAAACACTAATAGATCCATACTTATTCATTTGGCCCCTTTAGGCCCAATCTCATTCATATGGCCCATCGAGCCCAATCACATACATATGGCCCATCAGGCCCAATCACTTTGATATGGCCCGTCGGGCCCAGTCACACTCATAGTCATACAATCATATAATTTTTCATCACATAGTATCAAATTGCCAATTTTGCCTATTATCGGCCCTACAGCCCATCAGACCTATTTAGCCCTTTCTGGCCCGATTTGCCAATACACGACCCAAGTCCATGGAATCACTCATAGGGCCTCTGATAACCTATCGGTTTCCCCTCTTACGAGTGTTCGCGCACTCGCAAGACTATTGTAGCCAAAATTCTGACTTTTTGGCATTTCGGCTTTCTGGCATTTTGGGATTTGCCGGTCTACTGTGTGTGTGCAGTGTATGTACACACTTGGTACTAAAACGTGTCGCAATCTCCTTAGCCACGAACTTACAAATGATGTCACTCAACGATTAATCACACACTTATCAAATACGATCACCAAAAACCGAAAATCTCACATTTGTCTTACCTTGAACGATAAACCTTAACAGCCCTTCCTTGATCACTAATCATGGGTATTTCGTAAATCTGCATCAATCTTAATCATTAAGAACCAAACAACAAGTGACTCGCAATCATCTTAAGTCACTCTTATATCATCCATGACCATTCGGCCAAGCTTAACCAATAAAAGAGGAAAACTTACCCAAAACGCCTAAGGAGCAATTCGGCAGAGATCTGAAATCCAAGATTCGATACTAACCCCCTACCAAAACCGATTTAGAAAGAGTGAGGGAGAGAAGAAATCGGTACTAGGAAGACCAACTAAAAGAAAGTAAAGCACTTACACAAGAATCGATTGGCCAACATTGAAGAAAAAGTGGCGGCACAATTGGATTTTGGCCAAAAGATATTCGGCATTAGAGAAAGTAAATAGGAGCAAGAAAGAAAAGAGTTTGATGAGAAAGGAATGGAAGAAATCGGCACAAAATAAGAGAGAATGAATAAGGGATTTTGGCTTTTAGATATTTGGAGAGAAAAGTTTTTTCAGTAAAATAGAAAGGGAGAATTCGGCATTAGCCTTGAATTCCCAAAATCAGCACCTATATATGCTATAGCCGAATTTACCTATCTCCAAATTCCCAATTCGACTCCTCTTCTCTACCCCCCTCATCTCCTAACTTTTCTCCCTGATACCTCCTTAATTCCTTCCTTAAATTTCTCCTCTAATCACTCCCTTCTGAGTTCACATCCAACGCCACTACTGGCCATTTATTGAGCAAAAATAAATACTTCTTTTGAGCAAGGAGGGATTCAAACCCCAAACCTCCTTACCATGCATGTGACGCCACCTCTAAGCCCCACATGTGATGCTATTTTCCAATCCAATACAAGGCTCCTTGTGTCCAATTCCTCCTTCATTTATTTAAAAACCAAACTACTTGCCATCAAGGTTCTTTTAATCATTAAATTATAATTTCCTTCACCCTAAAGTTCAAAATCATAACTTAACCAACGCCTATTATCACATAAATAACACTTGACTAGAAATATTAAGCACACCTTTTATCAAAATCGATAAAAAAGAAAGTTCGGGATTTTTGGGGCGTTACAACTCTACCCCCTAAAAGAAATTTCATCCCCGAAATTTTACTTGATCCAAACAGTTAAGGATATTAATGTCGCATCGCTTCCTTAGGTTCCCAGGTAGCCTCCTCAGCCTTGTGATTACGCCAAAGTACTTTGACTAATGGAACGGATTTCCTTCTTAGAACCTTAACATCACGGCCAATTATCTGTATAGGCTCTTCCTTGAAAGTGAGGTCTGGCCTAACCTCGATCTCCTCAACCGACACGACATGTGAAGGATCCGAGAGATATTGTCTTAGCATGGAAACATGAAACACATCGTGGAGTTTAGAAGGTAATTCCATATGATAAGCGATTGGCCTAATCCGCCTTAAAACCTAATATGGCCCAATGAACCTTGCGCTTAGCTGCCCCTTCCATCCAACCTTAATACCTTCTTCCATGGAGAGACCTTAAGAAAAACTAAGTCCCCCACTGCGTACTCTATCTCTCGACGCTTAAGGTTAGCATACAACTTCTGCCTATCTGAGGCCTCCTTCAATCGATCCCGAATCAATTTTACCTTACCCTCAGTTTCTGCTACTAACTCAGGGCCCAAAACTTTTTGCTGGCCTAATTCCGTCCAACATGTTGGAGTTTGACACCTTCGCCCATACAGTGCTTCATACGGAGCCATCCCAATACTTGCTTGATAACTATTATTGTACGCAAATTTGGCTAACAACAAATAGTCTTCCCAGCTACCTTGGAACTCAATTACACATCCCCTCAACATATCTTCCAAAACTTGGATCACCCTTTTCGACTATCCATCAATTTGAGGGTGGAATGCCATTACTGAAGTTCAACCTATTACCCAATGCCTCGTGCAACTTCTTCCAAAATCATAAAGTGAAACGTGGGTCCCTATTAGATATTATGAAAACTAGCACTCCATGCAATCTTACAATCTCTGTCACATACAATCTAGCCAGCTTTTGTAACCGGTACAAAATGGGCAGACTTGGTTAACCGATCCACTATAACCCATATCGAGTCTTTCTTAGTAGGCGTCGAGGGTAGCCCACTAAAAAATTCTATAGTAATCCTTTCCCACTTCCAAAGTGGAATCTTTACTAACTGAAGCAATCCTGAAGGCAACTAATGTTCCGCCTTCACCTTTTGACAAACCAAGCATTTACTTACGAACTCCATAACCTCGCGCTTAAGTCCTGGCCACCAATAAAGCTCACACAAATTCTGATACATCTTGTTTCCACCAAGATGCATAGCATAGAGACTGCTATGTGCTTCCCGCAGAATAGACTACCTTAGATCCTCGTCCTTTGGTATACACATTCTCCCATGGAAACACAGCACTCCTTCACTATTTATCCCAAAGTCTGACGTCTCCCCATTTTCTACTTGTCTAAAATGAGCACCCAAAGTCTCATTCACTAACTGCTTACTCTTTATCTCCTCGACCCACACCAACTTTACTTGAAGCTCAGCTAACAAGCTACCATCATCTAACAAGCTTAAACGGGCGAGCATAGCACTCATGTCTGACTTAACCCTATGACTCAACGTGTCGGCCACAACATTTGCTTTTCTAGGGTGGTATTCAATCGTACAATCATAATCCTTCAATAATTCCACCCACCTACACCGCCTAAGGTTTAGCTCCTTTTGGGTAAGGAGGTACTTCAAACTTTTATGGTCCAAATAAATTATGCGCTTCTCTCTATATAAATAATGCCTCCATATTTTTAGCGCGAAAACTACCGCAGCTAGTTCCAAGTCATGGGTTGGGTAATTCACCTCGTGAGTCTTAAGTTGACATGACGCATATGTAACCACCTTTCCTTGTAAACTCCTTCCCAAGCTCTGGCTGAATCAACACAGGGGCCTTAGTTAAAACCTTCTTAAGCTTTCCAAAACTCTCTTGCTGCTTGTTTCTCCAATCAAACGGTACCCCTTTCCTCAAGAACTTAGTTAAAGGTGCAGCAATTAACGAAAAGCCCTCAACAAACCGCATATAGTACCCTGCCAAGCCCAGAAAACATTGGATTTCCGACGCTGACTTAGGTGTTTTCCAGTCTAACACTGTTTCAATTTTCTGAGGATCCACCTTAATCCCCTCAACTGACACCACATATCCAAGAAAAGTAACCTCCCTTAGCCAAAATTCGCACTTACTGAATTTGGCATACAACTGCTTCTCCCTCAAAATCTGCAACAAAATCCTTATGTGTGCATCATGCTCATCCTTATTTCTTGAGTACACTAGGATGTCATCTATAAAAACCACCACGGACCAATCTAGGTAAGGTTGGAAGACCCGATTCATGAGATCCATGAAAGTGGCAGGTGCGTTCGTTAGCCCTAATGGTATCACCAAGAACTCGTAGTGCCGATAACGAGTTCTGAAAGCTGTCTTATAAACATTCGCCTCCTTAACCATCAAGTGGTGATACCCCGAACACAGATCAATCTTCGAGAAAACGGAAGCTCCCCTAAATTGATCAAAAAGATCATCGATTCTTGACAGAGGGTATTTGTTTTTAATATTTAACTTGTTCAACTGCCGGTAGTCGATGCATATTCGCAACGTCCCATCTTTCTTCTTAACGAATAACACCGGTGCTCCCCACGGAGACACACTAGGTAACAACTTGATTCCAAATTCTACCTCTCTGTTGGGCGGCAACCCTGGCAGCTCCTTGGGAAAAACATCAAGAAATTGCCTAACTGTTCTCAACTCTTTAACAGTAGGGCTCTTAGACTCCGTGTCGCTAATATAAGACAAATGGGCTTCGTATCCCTTTCGTACCAACTTTTCAGCCCTTAATGCCGAAATTACATTCGACAGATAATTCTGACGTTCACCAATGACCACCACTTTCTTATCCTTCACCGTTCTTAACACCATTCACTTTGCAGCGCAATCCAAGGTTGCTCTGTAACACCCCGTACCCGAGACAGTGGCCGGAGTCGAACGCTAGGTGCTAACAGACATAATATATTTATTTTCACAGTCTATTTAAAAATTTCCAGACAGCTGGCTAACTATGTCACTGTCACCTTAAAAATCATATCTTGAGTTCCAAAACTCGAAAATCAGTTTTGTGATTTTTCCCTGAAACTAGACTCATATATGCATCTACAAATTTTTTTCTAGAATTTTTGGTGGGGCCAATTAGTACAGTTTATTAGTTAAAGTCTCCCATGTTACAGGGATCGACTACACTGACCTTCGCGCATTACGACTTGGATATCTCCCTGTACAGGGCTTCAATTCTGATGCCGCTTCTTTCTATAGAAACTAGACTCAAAGAGGAGTCTATACATATATGGAATGACTCCTAATTATCTCTGGTTAATTTATAATGAATTTCCAAAGTCGGAACAGGGAATCCAGAAACCGTTCTGGCCCTGTTTCACGAAAACCTAAATATCTCTTAACATACAACTCATATGACCGTTTCGTTTCTTCCATATGAAAGTAGATTCATCAAGGTTCATTTACATAATTTATTAACTATTTAATTCCATTCTTACTATCTTTAGTGATTTTCACATCCACATCGCTGCTGCTGTCAAGATCGCCTTTAAGGTAGACTTTACCTATTTCATAGTTTCCATGATTCAATTAGCCCTTTTTGCATACATAGCACAAAGTATAATCATGATTAACCATTCCAATGGCTAATCGTTTCCAAACATTTCCATACCTCTTAGTGATCAACATACAAAATGATTATAGTACTATGCTAAAAGCATTATATAAGCCATTTTCGCATGGCTATCCAAATTTACACAAAATCCATGGGTACATGACCAACAACAAAAAGGGTAGTCCTATACATGCCATTTCCAAGTTCAACCAAAATTGTACCAAAAGGGGCTTTGATAGTGTGGGAGACTTGACTTCCAAAAATCCGAGTCCAGATGGTGACGAGCCAAAATCTATAAAACAGAGAAACAAAGAAACGGAGTAAGCAATTTATGCTTAGTAAGTTTTGAGCAAGGGATTTCAGCACAACAAAAGCATAGCATTCATGTAGCTAAACGGATAATTTCATATGCACAAATTCTCAATATCATACTTACTTCACATTACCAACCCTTATGTTCATACACAAAAGATCAACTTAGCCAAAGGCCGGTAGCTCGTTTATCAACTGAGCGAATACTTATTTGTAAGGGCTCCACTAATTCAAAGCACATACGAAACATACCTCATTGTTGGGATTTCACAAGCGTATTAACTGGAATTTTTACAGCAAGTTCATTCATTCCCGAATCACGTACCTTCGGAGTTTAACCGGATATAGCTACTCGTTCAAATACCTTCGGGACATAGCCCGGTTATAGTAGCTCGCACAAATGCCTTTGGGACTTCACCCGGATTTAGTAACTCGCACAAATGCCTTCGGATCTTAGTCCGGATTTAGTAACTCGCACAAATGCCTTCGGATCTTAGTCCGGATTTAGTAACTCGCACAAATGCCTTCGGATCTTAGTCCGGATATAGTCGCTTAGCACAAAAGCCTTCGGGACCTAGCCCGGATATCATTCGAGTAACCATGCACATATATCAATAAATCATGACACATTCATATTTCATTTTCATTACCAAAGCTCAAACACAAGACACTTATCACATTTACAATTTCGGCTCAATAGCCACATACAAGAGCATGATTTTGATTTACTTAAGACATAATCTAACCGAATCATAATTTAAGTTCCATTACTCGAAAACTTACCTCGGATGTTGTCGAACGGCTTCAACGGCTATTCGATCACTTTTTCCTTTCCCTTATCCAACTGTGGTCCCCTAAGCTCTTGAGCTAATTCAAACAAATTTAACTTATCAAAGTCTCATTTTGCTAGCTTATGGCCGAATATGACAAGGAGTTTGATAGGTCATATGGCCACCTTTTAGCTCAAATACACAATGATCATACACATTTTTAATCACATCAACAATTTAATACAATTCATTCGAACATCAAAAGAGAAGCTCAAGGTACTTAGCCCATATATACATTAGACATTAGAGTCACATATGTACGAAATCACGAATCGAATTCAACATACTAGCTAATATTTCCCCTTAGCCGAATTTTCTAAGTCAAGCTAAAGCCATCAATAGGCTACCAATGGCCGAACATACACATCTATGCTAAATATATACCTTGAGATATTGTATATGTCATACCAATACGTCATGTGCAAACATATATATATATATGTGCAAGAGCCGAATCTCAAAGTTGATTATAACTAAACATGAACATAAATCCAAAACACAAATCTTACCTACCATGGAATAAGCATAAATCATACTTATGGATATACCATGGCCGAATACATCACAACACCATACCATTTCAATTTTGGTCATGGTTAAACAAAGAACTTAATGTCTCACTCAAAAATGCTAAAAAGAAAATCCAAGAGTCATCAATCCACCATCACATGTATCATTATCAAGCTTCATATTTTGCATGCAATGGCATTAACACAAAATCCACCTTGGCCGAATATCATCCCCATGACATAGCAAAGATTTGAACCATGGGCTAATTAGAACTCAAGCTAGCAACTAAAAACATGCATGAATCTCATGGCACAACCTCAAACATACCTTAATCTAGATACAAGTATGGCCAAACCACTTCCTAATCCTCTTCCAAACCAAACATGAGCAAGAACTCCTTCCTTCTTCCTTAGAATTTTCGGCCAAAAGAAATGAAAAAGGATGAACAATTTTTTTCTCTTTTCAACAAAACAAAATAGCCTATACATGCCAAATGTTCTCCTAGTTCAACTACGAAGACAATACCAAAAGATTTCCAGCGGTGTGATGACTTCAACGACGGTTCCGAGCACGCAAACGATACGAGTCCAAGAGACCTAAAATGGGTGACAAGAAAACACCGAGTGAGTTTATAACTCAGTAAGTCATAAGCATTTCACAACCATCCGTTACTAAAATTATCATAAAATGAAATAATGAAACAAGGGCCGCGTTCACCATACCGAACTATACCATAGTTCCTTAGACCTTCGGATCAATCTCATACCAAGTCATACATTTACATTTCATATACTATTCAATAGGATATTTGAAGCAATTTCCATACATCATTTCATTTCCGCAACAATCATGCAATTGAAATCATCACATAGATTTAAAACTTACCGACTCAACTCCGAGCATGAACATAGTATCTATTAGCCACGAACTCAAGGTACTTACTCTTTCCGCTGTCCATACTCAACTCGATGAAGACACACCCTCCATATAATTGTTCGATCGGAGATATATCTATATAGAGTACGCACACAGTGCTTAATACTCGATTTCGCACACTTAGTGCCATGTGATTTAAGCCCGCACACATAGTGCCATACCCTTCGAGCTCGCACACCCAAGGTCAGATATTTCCAGCATGCACACTTAGTGCCATATATTTCCAGCATGCACACTTAGTGCCATATATTTCCAGCATGCACACTTAGTGCCAATCTCGTCACCGTACACACGATGTTCAAGACACTTAGTGCCGAAAGCAAACTTTCTACACATTTCACTATTTCTTTTACATTCAACAATGTCATCATTCCATACACATACATTTTCATTTACATATCATCTCATTAAACACAATTGCATAGATATTATGATCATTTAAAACAATGCCAAATATATGCTTAATGACTTACCTAGTGTTGGGTAAAATGGTTCCAACTCGGCTATTCGATGTTCTTTCCTTTGCTTTTGCTTGATTCTCCCCCTCTAGCTTCTTGAGCTAATCAATAAATTAACTAGTTTAACCGTCTTGCCAAATATTTATACATATATACATGACATCAACAATACTATCATCATTAATTCATCAATTCACAAAGTTTTATTTCACGAACATTTGACCCATTTTACCCCATATGGCGAATGCTACATTCATTACCCAACTAGCCATTCAACAATTTTCAGCCTCATTACCACCCTTTTTATGTCCAATCGTCTAAATGAGATCATAAACATGCCTAACTATAGCCGAATGTGCAACATTAATCTAGCATTTCCATTGCATTTAACACTTAACATTTACCCCATCTAGGCCAAATTTTGCTAGCACACAAGCCTTTGGCGAATGTCCTTGACCTCTAGTCACCCAAAATTTCTTTGTTCTTTAAAATTCATCCAAGACTACATTCGGCACTTCCAACTAATAATTTAGGTGCTCTCAAGCTCATTCACAAGTACTATTATATATCACATTAAGCATTAAATCATTTTGCAACATAAATTTTATAGCATGGCGAATACTCATGCACATACACACATAACAACAAGAACTCAATGGCACAAAAATCTCCTTTTGTTAAACATTTGAACTCACTCATCTCCATGCTTTCATCACAACAACATCAAAACACTAATTAGGAAATACAACATTCTTGGCGAAATTTAACTCACCTAACAACTTAGTTTCGATCCAAGATTCAAGGAAAAATTTGAACCAATCCTCCAAACTATGCATGCATTTTCAAGAGTGGCATAAAACATACCTTCTTGTATCAAAACACCTTAGTCTAGTAAGCTCCATGGCTGATTTTCTCAAGCTTCCCCCTTTCTTCTTAGTACGTTCGCCATGCAAAGAAAAATGAGAGAATGGACACTTTTTTTCTTCTTCTCAAGTCATGGCAATTGTAACAAAATGAGAAAGGATGAACAACAAAATTTTTCTCCTTTCTTTTCCTCAACTCACGGCAACAAGGGGGCATCCACACTCTTTTTTTTCATCATTTTCCTTTTTTTTCATTTCTTTATTTTCCTTACATAATGCACTAGGCCAACATGACTAGGACATGTTTTCTTTGCCCATCATCATGTCATGGCCAGCCACTAACCTTAGGAAATGGGTTATTTGACATGCAACTCCACCCTTGTGTTAACATGCACTAATAAGCCATTTAAAATTAACCTATCATATTTCACCATGTTTCACATTGATCCCTATTTAATAATTTCTCATAAAATTGGTAAAATTAGAGAATGAAACTTCCACATATGCATGCACACACATAGTAAGCATAGAATATAACAATTAATTATTTTTATGACTCGGTTTAGTGGTCCCGAAACCACTTTCCGACTAGGGTCAATTTAGGGCTGTCACATTGTTTGTACTGTAAAATTTGATAATACTTTGTAACCTTGTTCTGGCGACAAATACAAGTTAGTGGTGTTACAGAATAGGAAAGTGTTACGATAAATTTCGTATCGGGATTGCCTTTATCTCTAAGAAAGAAAGATGTTTTGTGGGTCATTGTAGATCGTTTGACGATATCCACGCATCTCATTCCAGTGCATATAGATTTTTCACTTGAGAAATTAACAGAGTTATATGTTGCCGAGATAGTTAGATTACATGGTGTGCTAGTTTCTATTAATCTCTGATAGGGATCCACAGTTTATGTCTCGATTCTGGAGCAAGCTACATGAAGCTCTGGGTACTTGATTACATTTTAGTATAGCTTTTCATCTACAGACCGATGGTTAACTGAGCAAGTAATTCAAATATTTGAGGATATGCTTCGATGTTGTGTTTTAGAATTCGAAGGTAATTGGGAGAGATTTTTATAGTTAGTTGAAATTGCATACAATAACAGTTATTAGGTGAGTATTAAAATGGCATCATACGAAGCTTTTTATGGTTGCAAGTGCTAAACTCCATTATACTGGACTGAGCTTAGTGAGAAAAAGTTATTCGATGTTCATTTGATTCGAGAAACCGAAGAAAAAGTCAAAGTAATACGTGATATTTTGAAAGCAACTTCGGACCGATAGAAACTTACGCAGATTTGAAAAGAAAAGACATTAAATTTCAAGTTGGTGACAAAGTATTTCTGAAAGTATCACCATGAAAGAAATTTCTTCAATTTGGCGGAAAAGGAAAGCTTAGTCCGTGATTTATCGGGTTGTACGAAATCATTGAGAGAATTGGACCAGTAGCTTATAGTTTGGCTTTATTGTCAGAGTTAGAAAAGATTTACAATGTATTCTATGTATCGATGTTATGACAATATCGATCAAATCCTTCACACGTGATTTCAACTGTTGATGTTGAGATACAGCTAGATATGATGTACAGTTAAGAACTGATCAGAATTTTAGCTTAGGAAGTTAAAGAATTGATAAATAAAAGTATAGCTTTAGTTAAAGTTCTTTGGCAATGACACAAAATAGAAGAGGCTACCTAGGAACTGAAAGAAGCTATGGAAGTACAATACCGAAACTTATTTTCTTGTAAGATTTTCGGGGACAAAAATTTCTTTTAGGGAGTTTGTAATGACCCATTTTCAGTTAAATCAAAAGCAGATTGCTTTGGGGATCACAAATCTGAGTAAATTTTTATTTTATTATTATTTTAATGTTTATGGAATGTTAGTAAGGCCGTATTAAAATTTCGTTAAGAAATTTTGATGTTTGCATGATTAATTAAGTGAAAAGGACTAAATCGTAAAAAGTGAAAAAGTAGAATTCCATTACTTAAAAGGGTCAAATGGCTATGAAACTTTAAAGTTAGTGGACTTAGATGGTAATTATGCCATTTATTATATTAGTGGAAAAAGATGGGCATGAATTTGGTGTTTTATTTAGTTAAAAACAAAGGTTAATATAGTAATTAATAAATTAAACTAAAAACAAATGAAAGAAAAAAATGCACTCATCTTCTCCGAACCTTGTTTCCACCATATTTAGAAGAAAGAAAAGCCATAATTAGGGTTTGGAGTTTTGACAACTTCAAAGGTTTGCATGTAACTGATTTCAACCCCGTTTTTAATGATTTTAATGTTTTTGAGGTTGTTTTAGCTTAACCTAGCTAGACTGAGGATCAATTTGTAACACCCCTAACCCTTATTTGTCGCCGAAATAGGATACGAGGTATTACTGATCAATCACATCACAAAAGCATAAATTTAACATACATTAAATAATTCCATATAAACATCAATCAAACATAACCACATCGTCCCTTAAGAGAGCCTATGAGGCCTTAAAACATGCTTAAAAGAGGTTTGGGACTAAATCGATTACATACAAATATTTTCGAAACTTAGAAAATTTTCTTACATTCAGGGGTCACACACCCGTATGAATAGGCCTTGTGCCTCACACGACTACCAAACACGCCTGTGTCATAGGTCGTGTGAAAATAGGGCATACATACTAACTTGCACCACATGGTCGAAGACACACCCGTGTGCCTTGTCCATGGAAAATCTGGAGGGGTTACTGACTTGGGTCACACGGCTGACCACACGCCTTTGTGTTTAGCCCGTGCACCCTTTGAAATGGCCGCATATACCCATGTGACAAGGTTGTGTGCCTCACACGGCCACCAGACACGCCCGTGTGTCTAGGCCATGCACAAGACTCACTTGAATCTTTAATTATTTTCCAGGGGTCACATGGCCGTATACTAAGGCCATGTGTTACACATAGTTGAGCCACACGCCCATGTGCTCAGTCGTGTGGAGTGAAAATAGGCTTGATTTAAGCCACATTTCTCACCCTCCTCAAGCATACCTAAAACCACATCAAATTTCATCATTTCCATACATATATGAGCAACCAAAACATGCTAATTCATTCACAATTTATACCATTTATAGACCATCCACTTAACTACTCAAATCCATAACCAAAACAAACCCAATCAATATGCCAAAGTCATCAAACTTAATTAACTTCTAAATGCATTTTCTCAACATTCTATCATCTATTACATGCCTCAAAACATACCATTTCATTATCTCAAAATCAAACCACAATATGCCAACTTCCAAGCATCAACACATCAAGTAATAACTAATCAAGTGAGCAACCACCTAGCCATATCAACAACCATGACAAACATGCCAAACTACATGAATACTTATATACATCACATATATCACTTATCGAACACATAATTTAAGCCAACTTAAATGGCCATACTCCAACATTTACAAGCCAAATCTCATGGCTATAATCACAACTCAAAACATGCCAAGATAACACTAGCCTATACATGCCATATACCATATATACAAAGCTTCAAAAGTGCCAACGAGATGATCGATAGTGTGATGATGTTTCCCGAAAATCCCCAAGTCTGAGTTAGCTTTGATAATCTATAAGACACATATAAATAACACACAGTAAGCTTCATAGCTTAGTAAGTTCGGACTAAATAAATTCAATAGTTCATGAAATTCAAATCATCAATTAATAAACACTTAATAAATCTCATATCATCACTCACTACTAACCCATGACCATTTATCATATGTATACAAATCCACCAAGCTTCATAAACATTGTATTAATTACCACATAAGTATCATACGTACCTGTACTCTCCCGTATTTATTTATTATATTATCACCTCTTTGCTCAATACATTAATCTATCCAGAAATCTTTTAATACTTAAGGAACTCACACACTTAGTGCCAAAATGATTAGTCAAAGCTATAACGGTATCGCACACTTAGTGCCATCACATTAAACTGTATCTATGTCAATATTGCACACTTAGTTCCACATATAGCCGAAGCTATTCCAATTCGCACACTAAGTGCTATATATATAGCTGAAGCTATCTCGAAACGCACATTCAGTGCCAAACATAGTTGATTTGTCATCGTATGCAAACGTAGACACATATATACAATTTATACAATATTAAAGCATTAAAGACATAATTGTAACAATGTTTATCACGTATGAACTTACCTCGGACGTAAAAACGACGAAACTAGTCACTTCGGTTGCCAGTGTTGGAAATGATCGTCGAGACAGAACAGAGTGCCAGTATTGTGGTAAATGGCATTCGGGGAGTTGTAGATTCCATGACCGCTCCTGTTATAAGTGCGGATCAACTGACCATTTTATCAAGGATTGCCCGAGACTGTCTGAACAAAATGTAAATCAGAGTGGGAAACCAGGTGCTACTACTGCACGGGGCAGACCATCTAGAAATACGGGGAATGCTAGTGGCGGTCAGAGAGGATCTAGAGATGCTACAACCAGATTTGAGGCTCGTGCTCCTGCTAGAGCTTATGCTATACGCGCACGCGAGGATGCTTCCTCACCAGATGTTATTACCGGTACTTTCACTCTCTTTGATACTAATGTGATTGCATTGATTGACCCTGGTTCTACTCATTCATATGTATGTGAGACCTTAGCATCCAAGAAGACTTTACTGTTGAGTCTCATCGAGTTCGTAATTCGAGTGTCGAATCCCTTGGGTCGTTATGTGCTTGTCGACAATGTGTAAGAAATGCCCTTAATAATCCGAGGCTCTGTTTTCGGTGACTTGATGCTTTTACCGTTTGATGAATTTGATGTTATTCTCAGCTTGGATTGGTTGACCGTACATGATGCAGTTGTGAATTGTAAAAGTAAGACTATTGATTTGAGGTGTGCAAATAATGAGATAATCCGAGTTGAGTCTACTGTTTTGAATGGATTGCCAACAATAATATCCTCGATGTTAGCTCAAAAATATGTGAGAAAGGGATGTGAAGCGTATCTTGTATACGTACTTGATAATAAAGAACCAGAAAAGAAACTTGAATCGGTACCAGTGGTTTGTGAATATTCAGATGTTTTTCCGAAGAATTACCGGGTTACCACTGTCTCGGAGGTAGAGTTTGGCATCGAACTTGTACAGGACTACACCGATTTCGATAGCTCCGTATCGTATGGCATTAACGGAATTAAAGGAATTGAAAGCTCGATTGCAAGAGTTGATGGATAGAGGTTTCCGACTCGAGTTTCTCACCTTGGGGTGGACCAAGATTGTTTGTGAAAAGAAGGACGGAACCATGAGGTTGTGCATCGACTATCATCACTGAATAAAGTGACAATAAAGAATAAATATCCGTTACCACGTATTGATGATTTGTTTGATCAACTAAAGGGAGCCTCAGTGTTTTCAAAGATAGATTTGAGATCGGGTTATTATCAATTGCGAATTCGAGATTCAGATATACCTAAAACTGCTTTCAGAACGAGATACGGTCACTACGAGTTCTTAGTGATACCGTTTGGGCTCACTAATGCCCCTGCGGTATTTATGGATTTGATGAATTAGATCTTCAGACCGTTTTTGGATCGATTTGTAGTTGTGTTTATCGATGATATTTTGGTCTATTCGAGAAATGAAACCGATCATCTTGAACACCGGATTAGTGTTGCGATTTTACGGATAAGCGTTATATGCTAAGTTCAGAAGTGTGAGTTCGGTTAAGATAGGTTAGCTTCTTGGGTCATGTGGTATCTACATCGGTATTCGAGTTGATACGAGCAAAATTTCAGCCATACTTAACGAAGCCTCAGAAATATTACGAGGTTCCGAGCTTTTGGGACTTGCTTACATTACAGACGGTTTGTAAAGGGTTTCTCGATGATAGCCACACCAATGACGAACCGCTTCGAAAGATGTTAGGTTTGAATGGAAAGAAAAATGTCAGAAAAGTTTCGATCAACTAAAAACTTATTTGATGAAGCTCAGATTAGTGCAGCCCGAATCAGGCAAAGAGTTTGTCATTTGCAGTGATGCATCCTTACTTGGGTTGGGTTGTGTATTGATGCAAGAAGGTCGAGTTGTAGCTTATGCGTCGAGGCAACTGAAGCCACGTGAGAAAATTTATCCAACCCATGATCTCGAATTAGCTACCATCGTATTCGCTTTGAAAATATGGAGACATTACTTATTTGGTGAGAAGTGCCATGTATTTTCGGATCACAAAAGTCTCAAATATTTGATGACTCAAAGAGATTTGAATCTGCGACAAAGATGTTGGCTCTTGTTGTTAAAAGATTATGAGCTTGTCATTGACTATCATCCGGGAAAGGCTAATGTGGTTGCGGATGCCTTAAGTCGTAAATCATTGTTTGCTTTACGAACGATGAATGTACACTTGTCTGTTCTATCCGATAATGTGTTAGTAGCAGAATTAAAGGCCAAACCATTGTTGATTCATCAAATTCGTGAAGCTCAGAAAGTCGATGATGAATTGGTTGCAAAACGGGCTGAATGTGTTTCGAATAGGGAATCAGAGTTTCAAATTGATGATGACGATTGTTTGAGGTTCGAAGTCGTTTGTGTGTTCCAAGAAATTGAACTTATTTCGATGATCTGAGCGAGGCTCATAGTAGCCGAATGTCTATCCACCCGGGTAGTACAAAAATGTACAATGATCTGAGACGTCAGTTTTGGTGGCATGGTATGAAACGAGACAATTCCGATTTTGTTTCGAAGTGTTTAATATGTTAACAAGTGAAAGCGGAACATCAAGTGCCTACAGGTTTACTTCAGCCGATCATGATACCTGAATGGAAATGGGATCGAGTCACAATGGATTTTGTATCTGGGTTGCCATTGTCGGCAAGTAAGAAAGATGCGATCTGGGTTGTTGTTGATAGACTGACAAAGTCGGCTCATTTTATCCCTGTACGTACGGATTATTCTCTTGACAAGCTAGCTGAAATGTATGTATCCCAGATTGTAAGGTTACATGGAGTACCAATTTCTATTGTGTCAGATAGAGATCCGAGATTCACATCGCGATTTTGGAAGAAATTGCAAGAAGCTTTGGGTACCAAGTTGCATTTAGCACTGCTTTTCATCCCCAGACTGATGGTCAATCCGAGCGGATAATTCAGATACTCGAGGATATGTTGAGATGTTGAATCCTTGAGTTTAGTGGTTCATGGGAGTGGTATTTATCTTTGATTCAATTCGCTTACAACAATAGTTTTCAATCAAGTATTAAGATGGCACCTTACGAGGCTTTGTAGCGATCGTAAATGCCGTACACCATTGTTTTGGACCGAGCTCGGTGAAAGTAAAATTTTCGAGTTGATTTGATTAAAGATCTTTGAGCGAAAGTAAAAATAATTCGTGAAAGTCGAAGGCACATCGGATCGTCGAAGTCATCGCGATTTAAAACGAAGAGATATTGAGTATCGGTGGGAGACAAAGTGTTTCTTAAAGTTTCACCTTGGAAAAAGATACTCGATTTGGCCGTAAGGGCAAACTGAGTCCGAGGTTCATAGGGCCGTATGAAATATCCGAACGAGTTGGTCCAGTGGCATATAGATTGATTTTACCCCCTGATCTCGAGAAGATTCACAACGTTTTTCATGTTTCGATGCTTCAACATTACAGATCTGATCCTTCGCACATAATTAATCCCTTCGAGGTTGAAATTCAATCCGATATGAGTTATGAAGAAGAATCGATTCGTATCCTAGCTCGTGAAGTGAAGGAGTTGCGAAACAAAAGGGTTCCGTTAGTAAAGGTGTTATGGCTCAAACACGGGATCGAAGAAGCTACTTGGGAAACCGAGAACTCTATGAAAGAATGATACCCAAACCTATTTACCGGTAAGATTTTCGGGGATGAAAATTTTTTAAGTGGCTTACATTTTGTGACAGCCCTAAATTGACCCTAGTCGGAAAGTGGTTTCGGGACCATGAAACCAAGTCATAAAAATAATTTACAGTCATGTTTGATGCTCATTATATATGAATATGCATGTGTGAAAAACTCATGCTTAAATTATGTGTATATGGTGCGAAATTTATTAAATAGGACTTGTGTGAGAAAATTTAGAAATGTGCTAGGCAAATGTTAAAGTGGCCTATTAATGCATGTTAGAAAATGCTTGTACTTGCATGTCAAATTAGCCAAATTCTAG
>NW_026440364.1:0-10000 GCF_025698485.1 Gossypium arboreum
AATACCTCCAGGAATTTGAGGAATTTTCTATTGCATGATACCTGGTTATACATCGACAAGCAAGAAGAAGAAAGAATTATCTAGCACTTCCGTCGATATACTGTTTGAAATTGCGTTGCTGTGTCAGAAGAGGATAGCTATACTGATTCGGTATACTCTAAAAATACCTTTGGTACAATATTGACGATCTCACAAAAGTTTAGTTTCGGTGAATTCCCATTTACTGGTCCCATCTTTTACGGAATCGATCCCTACAAGAATATGTGGAGCTCCAACATGTCTGGAAGCACAGGAGAACGTTCTTTTGCTGATATTATTACCAGTATTCGATACTGGGTCATTCATAGTATTACTATACCTTCCCTATTCATCGCAGGGTTGGTTATTCGTCAGCACAGGTTTAGCTTATGATGTGTTTGGAAGCCCTCGTCCAAACGAGTATTTTACAGAAACCGACAAGGAATTCCATTAATAACTGGCCGTTTGATTCTTTGGAACAACTCGATGAATTTAGTAGATCTTTTAGGAGGACCCAATGACCATAGATCGAACCTATCAATTTTACAGTGCGATGGTTGGCTGTTCACGGACTAGCTGTACCTACCGTTTCTTTTTGAGGGTCAATATCAGCAATGCAGTTCATCCAACGATAAACCTAATTCGAATTAATTATAGAGCTATGACACAATCAAACCAGAACGAACAAAATGTTGAATTGAATCGTACCAGTCTCTACTGGGGTTATTACTCATTTGTGTACTTGCTGTTTTATTTTCAATTATTTCTTCAATTAAGAAAAAAAAGTAGTAGAATACTAAATAATAGTAGGAATTCTCTTATCCCATTCGGAAGGATTGTATCTCATAATTATCTATGACTGTTTATGTCTTTAGCATGACCACTTGATGAAATGCGGAGGGAAGCGGGATAAATGGCCGATACTACTGGAAGGATTCCTCTTTGGATAATAGGTACGGTAACTGGTATTCCTGTGATCGGTTTAATAGGTATTTTCTTTTATGGTTCATATTCTGGATTGGGTTCGTCCTGTAATATGGAATAATGGATAATGGGACGAACTAAGTTATAGGCATGAAAGTGTAAGAACTCAACAGGGCCCGCCTCCTCTTTCTTTGTCTGATTCGCGAGGAAGGGTCCCGTTGAATTCTTAATGATCATGATCATAATATTTTGGTCGTATAAATGACAACAAATGGATCACTTTTCCGATGATTTTTTTGAAAAATGAACTCAATTTCAATTAATTGATTCATAGCATCTGCTCTTCGATAGTATCTATCGATACTTTCAAGGTTAGAAGAAAAAAAGGAATCACTCAATTGGATGACACAATACAATATATATTTAATATTTCTTTTTTTTTCTGTCGACCAGATTCAAACCTTTTCTAGACTAGTCTAACCTTACTCGATTTATTTTAGTATTTCATCAAAGTTTGAAATTATTTTATAAGTTTATCGCCTTGATTCTATTTTATCAAAAAAAATCGGTAAGGATTCCTTCTCTTTTTTTTGGTTGTCCATTACTTAGTATATTATACTTATTTCGACTTATTTTATACTTATTATATTATCCTTATTACTTATTCTATTATAAGTAAATCGAAAAAATAAAGGGTTCTGAAAAATCTGGAAAAATCGAAACTAAGAATAGAAATCTTTGACGAACGGGTCCCGGAATTGTTATTATTTCGACACAAGAAAAGGAATTTTACACACCCTTTTCTTGTGTCGAACTAGAAAAAGACGAAGAATACTCCTGTAATTATTTGTTCCCTCATTTAATTTATCCTTCCTTTCTATTCTCCACTTACTTATCTTATGTTTAGTATCTACTCAAATTGAATTTAGAAAACAAAACCTATTCTGTAACATTTAAATCTGACACTGACAATAGGAATATAATTACACCCCCCCCCCAATTTAGTCCAATTTAGATTGAAAAAAGAAAAAAAAAGAGGTAAAGACAAATAGTCTTCTTCACAATATACATATTTTGTTTTGAATTTTGAATGCGGTAAAAGCAATTCCTAGAAAAGAATAGAAACAAGCAAAAAGACTTTTCATCCCTTTTTCATTATACCTAACCTAATTGCCAGGAATAATTTGTTCTTTTTACAAATTTGATGTTGATAAATCCACAGATCTAGAAATTCATTTCGGACACTTGAACCTTCTCAAACTGTTTCTTTTTAGAACCAAAAGATTTGTGCAAAAACAATAGATGCCAAGAAGAACAAAAAGACCTTGGACGCGTAGTGGGTCTTGAAGTACTATTTCTGCATCCCCTGACCAAATCCACCCACATTAGGATTAATTGTTAATGGTTGATCAGTTTGATAGATTCACCCTCTGAAACAAAAGTTCTGGTCCTGGGGGATAATATCAACCACTTGATGTCCATCAAGGCATCCGTTATGGTTATTTCATACCCCCCTTTTTCTTTTCGTATGATTTTGCTTACTATACCTGTTGCCGTAGCATTATAAACAGTATTGTTACTTTTGTTTCCGTCGGGATAAATCTGGCCCCTTCCCTGTTTCCGCCTACGTATATGGGATTTTAAGAAATGAGCATCCTTATTACTAGCAGGGTCTGGGGAAAGAATAGGAAAAGGTGATTTCACTATATTTTTACCAGGAACAGGACCTATCACAAGAATATTTTTCTTAGTGGGGCGGTAGTTCTGAAAAGACAGATTGCCTATCTTTTCTTTCATCTCAGGCGAAATACGATCAGGCAGGGCTAACTCAAACCCCTCTGGTAAAATAAGAACAGCACCCACATTTCAAAGCCCTTTCTTACCATTAGCAAGAACTTGTTTCAGTTGCATATCATAAGGAATTCTAACAACCGCTTCAAATACAGTATCAGGAAGTACCGCTTGTGGAACCTCAATATCCACAGGTTTATTCGCTAAATGGCAATTGGCACATACAATACATGATTGCTTCTCGTGGATTTTCATACCCCTGCTGCGCAAAAATGGGATATGCATTTGAAATGGAAGCCCCGGTTATTATATAGATCATGAGCGATACGGAAATGGATCGAGTAATCTCCTCCTTTATCCAAGAAAAAGTATTTCTAGTTTGCATGGTCAATCATTGATCCGAAAATTTCTACAATAAAATTAGGTAGGTCACTAGTATAGTTCCCTAGCCACGATTCTGCTATTTACTTTTACTGAAAACTGAAAAAAAAATAGCTGAAACAGAGGAGAAATTGTATTCTCTGATGGGTAGAAAGAGTAAAGTAAGTACGACTTTGCATGCTTTGCTTATCTCGAAAGTAAGAAAGATTCTAATTGAATCCGTGAATCATTTTCAGTCATTCATTGAATGATAAATAACTACAAGTGACGGAGATACACGATTTAAATAACGAAAGATCCAATATTTTAAAATTGTATCTAGAATGACTGGAAAAGTAGAAACAAGACCAGATATAATTTGATCATTATGAGCAAATCCAAAATCTTTGTATATAGAGCCAATCATTAGTTCCCAACCGTGGGGCGAATGAAATCCTATACATAAATCTGTTAATAAAAGAATAGAAAAAGCTTTTATTGTGTCGCTTAAATTATATAGAATTCTTGAACCCAAGAGTTAAGAATAAGAAGTTCTTCATTCCCCAAAATAGAATAACCACTTAGAATAACGAAACAGATTAGATTGGTCGAGAAGTGCAAAATCGTATGGATATGATCCTCATTGTGCAGCTTGATCAATTGGATCGTTTCTTTTTGGATTCCTATACGAAGCTTTTGTAGATGTGTTTCGGGTATTCTTTTATCATTTCGTCCAACAGGAAGAGTTCCTCTACTTCTATGAATTGTTCTAGAATACTCTTTTCTTGAATATCATTCAAAAAAGTTTCGGATTGCCTAGTATCCCACCAATTAGTAATCCAAGATTTCAGACTTTTATTAAATGAGAGAGAGATCCACCAGGGCAAAAATACTATAGATGCAAGATATAGAAGGGGAGTAGATGCTTTCTTTTTGCCATTTTTCATCTGTGAGTTGTTAATGAACCCACCTCATTCGTTGACTTTATGTGATCTAATCTTTCTATCAAGCATGCCTTTCATTATATTATAAAGTAGGGCCCATGATCTATTCTCTGTTTTTTGATTCAGTGCTTAGCCCTTGAATCTAATTGAATCTAAAAAGAATACAGAATATAGAAAATAAGAATCCACTTTGAATTCGAATGAAATATATATATTATTGTTATATTGTTTTGTTTCCATATATCTCAATTGATCAAATTCGAAGCAATTGCCCTCTTTTGATAACTGCCCGAAAGAACCGCTTCAAATAATAAAGATTGTTCTATTCAGATTTTGAGACGAAGGAGCGCCCTGTCTATATCAAGATCGCAATCAAATATATCGAAAATTTTTCAGGGTTATCTAAACTATATATAGTCTAGAGTCCAGCAATAATTGAAAAAAAAATTAGGAAAAATATTATGCTGATCAAAAATGAGTGACAAAAAAAGACAGAAAAGTTATCATTACGTTTATCATTATGTTATAAGAAAGAAATCCACTTGTTTAGTTCTTTGGTTCTTAAGGAGCACAAAGAAAGGATAAAGGGAGGGGCCGATTGAGAAAAGAAAAGTGAGAAAATTTACAAGATATGATCTATCTGTATCTAACGTATCAACTCCAAATATTGCAAATAAAAAGCGAAAGTCTTTATTTCGATTTGATATATGAGATGAATCCAGTATTTCGATTTCTTGCTTATTTTGTTACTGAATTAAGTTGAGCGGTTTTACATTTACAGACGCATAAAAAACTATTTTTGTGGACAAAAAAAACTGTTTTTTTATGTTATGACTCTTCCGTATACGTCCTTTGGTTTGAATGGGCATTCTGAAGAAACTTCAGTTTAGTTCTGCTATAGAAAAAAGGTTCTTGGATTGAGCTTTTTCCTCCCGGCGAAAGCTTTTATTCTGCAATTCATTTCAAAGACTTCAATCGGTACACGCAAAAATAGGCCAATTCAGCAGCTTTTGTTTCAATTTCGCGCATGAGTCAAATTCTCATCAGTACGAGTCAAGGAACGGCCCCCTGGCCTCTGATTTCCATATAAAGGAGACGACGAGCATAAATACCCTCTTTCTTCTATTCTGATGGACTGAATATCTTTCATAAGGAATCGTAGAAAGATGCGACGATTTTTCAGGAAAACCCCAACGAAAAATACAGACTATTCCCTCCTTTCTATCAGATCGATCATAACCACTGCCTACATTCCAAAAAATTGTAACACCACAAATAGGAACTAATAAAGGGCCTGCGATCCCATAGAAAGACATCACGATTCCTTGTGGAAAAAAACTATTTGCTGAGACGGAAATAAAGATATCAAATTCCTACCAAGATAACTAGAAGTTCCAACTAATAAAAACCTAATGAACCAAAAAAGGATAAAGGCCAGCAAAAATTGCTTGTTTTTCGAGATCCCACTATAAATTCTATCCATATAGATTCTGATCGCCAACTCATACATACTAGATCCAGTTGCATTTTATTCAATTGAGAGAATAACCAAAAAATTCGACTTTACTTTTTTTGTTTCGAGTAACTCTCATCAACTAGTACTATTTTGATATGAACTTTTAGAAGGAATTCATCAAATTGCTTCGATCTAAAATCATCCTTTATATGATCGCCTTACGGATCTACTAGATATATAGACTTTAATTTCATACATCCGTTCGGTACCGATCCACTTGCTATAATTCATTTAACCCTATACCATGTTTACGTATGCATAAGAGGGCTTTTCATTTATGTTCGGTTCAGGTAAGCCGGATGTTATACAATATTCTACTAAATAGGTATCCATGACATCTAAGTCTTGAAAAAAATAGATAAGATTTGGTCTTGGCCCATCGAATCTAAAAAATCTTAGTTTTTGAACATACAAAGATAAAAGCCATTACAATTGCCGGAAATACTAGGCCTACTAAAGGCACAAAAATAGAGGAAAACTGCTGAAAGTTGTCATAAAATGGGTACCTCAATTTAATATTTGTACCTGTTATTGTTATATTGTTTAGTTAGAAATATATCTTATAACGATTATATTATAATTCGTATATTATACTAATTATATCTAAATACTAAGTATATCTAAGCGAATCTATATATCTAATAGATATCTAATAAGTGCAAGGAATGTAGAATTAAATAAAGGACTTGCCCATCTTTTTAAATCAAATAAAATAGATGTATATGATAAGATAATCCACTTTCTTTATTATCTTACTTTATTCTTACTTTTCTTATTATTCTATTGTTCTTGTCTTCTAATTTGCATTTTGAATTTAATAAAGAAAGAGTTTTTACAAATTGTCAGAAAGATTCGATTCGTTAGAATCCGATCCAAGAACAGGGATTATTAGTAAAATAGAATTTTCAGGAGATATAGAAAGATGCAAAACTCTATATTTCTATTCTATTTTTCTCTATTTAAATTCTATATACATACGCAATAGAGGAGGATAAAATTCGTTTTATTTGTCTCTCCAAATTCAATTTCATTTCACAGAAGGAAAAATTCGCTTTTATCTTGTTGCTAGAGGTTTACTCATTAGTAATATCGGATAATGATAATAATAATTATCCACATAATTTGTTTTCGACAATTCCTTTTTTGTCACAAAGTCAAAGCCCATTACGCGGGCTTTGACTTTGATTCTAATAAACAACTAACTACCTTTTCACTACAAATAAAAAAATTTCACTTAAGACTCTACTTGATTGAATTTTGATTCAAAGGGAAAAAACCGTGGAGCTGAACTAACTCACTCAGAACACCTTTTAAAGGATTACGTGGTACGATTGGATCGAATAAACCCTTATGGAATAAATATTCAGCCGCCTGTGAACCTTCCGGTATTGTTTTATTCAATGTTTGCTCAATTACTCTTTTACCCGCAAATGCAATATAGGCATTGGGTTCAGCAATAATGATATCCCCCAACATACCAAAACTCGCAGTCACTCCACCAGTAGTAGGAGATGTAAGAATTGATACATAAAATAACTTTTTATTTGATTGATAATCATATAAAGCGGAAGATATTTTAGCCATTTGCATCAACTCAAACTTCCTTCTTGCATGCGTGCTCCTCCGGAAGCACACACTAGAATAAGAGGTAAAAATTATTGGTAGCATATTCGATCAAACGGGTGATTTTCTCGCCTACAGATCCCATACTCCCCCATAAACTGAAAATCCATAACCCCGATTGCTATAGGAATACCGTTTAGTTGACCGTGCCTGTTTGAATAGCCTCAGTTAATCCTGTCTTTCTTTGATAAAAATCAATACGATCTTTATAAAGCTCTTCTTCAGACTGAAATTCAATGGGATCCAGAGAGATCATGTCTTCATCCATAGGACCCCAAGTGCCTGGATCAATCGAAAGTTCGATTCTATCTGAACTCCTCATTTTCAAATGATATCACATTGTTCACAAATATTCATTTTTGAATTAAGCGATTTCTTATAATTTACTCCATAACAATTTTCGCATTCGCATTGAACCCACAAATCCTTGTATAGATCGAGATCATTAGAACTTTCTTTTAGAGTTAAATCATTACCATTTTCACGAGTTATTATATCAAATTCTTGCCTTCTACTATTTCCACCTTCGCCGCAAATGTAATTATAAATATAATTATCATTGGAATTGTCACTACCACTTAAAATGGAACTATCAATACAGATTTGAGAACGAAGATAAGAGTCAATACAACTATTAATGTGATTATTCAACCACAGTTAGTATCATTTATCATACAAGTTAAAATGATAGTGGGGCTCATCATTTTCGATCCATTATTCATATAACTAGAATTATGATAACTATAAAAAAAACTTTCTAGTTCACTCAAAAGAATGATCATTGTTAAGCTCAAAATTTGATTTTCACTATCAAAATATATGGAATAACGGTCCTGATTACTATCCTAATTAAAAGGTGTCATCAGAAATGAAATTCCGAATGTCTTTGACGTCAACTAAATGATCAACCTTACTGTAATAACTAGAGCTGTCACTACAATCATGAATGTTTTATCCGTATCATTTCTAGTCGGTCTTCGTTTACAGTAGTATTTTCAACAGGACCAAGGCGGCTATCCATTGATTTACTTAGCCCACATCTGTATTCTAATTCTCCCTTAGACAAGATCAAATTGAACCATGATTTTTCCATAGAGCTTTCTTGCCTCTATTTCCATGAAAGTACAGTAGATGAATAGTCATTCGATGAAAATCAATTGAATATTTTATTTCCTATCAGAATACGCATACTAGATACAATCACTAGGGTTATTAACGAACAATGAGTGAATATTGAAAGAAACGATTCTCTTTTGTGAGAACCTAGGTAGCAGTTCATTATATATGATAGGATAGAGCTCTTTTTCTTTTGAATTAGAAATATCAATTTTCAATTAGAAATAGTGATTTCCCCATGTTGTGTAAAATCCGCACTGAAAAAATTGAAAAAGAAATTTTCTCCTATCAAGAACCTTTTCGTAAAATCTCGTCTACTAATACAATAAGTTTCTATTCAACACGGAGCCAAAGGACAACATACAGGATGGGTAGAAGAAGTTGTGATGCTTGGCTCGATCCATGATCGAAACCGTGGTATATAGGATGAAAAGAATACACCAATCCTAAGGATCCATACATAGGATTAATTATGGACCCAGGAGAAAATTTGAGTTGTGTTTAGTCTTTTATTTTGTATTTAAGATCTTGTATATCTAGATAAAAATATATCTATCAAAAATATAGACAATAGAATCAGCTCAATCCTTTTAGTAAAGATTGGGCCGAGTTTAATTACAATTCAACAAACCGACAGTAATTACTGGATTACAAAGTATCCATTGCTTCAATTCAAATTTGATTTATGAAGCTGGTTTATCTCATTTTCCACTTTATCTAATTTATCCACTGCGTCGAATTCAAATTTGATCGCCTTCCATACTTCTAAGCAGCAGCTAGTTCAGGACTCCATTTGCTAGCCTCGCGGATAATTTCATTACCCTCATGGGCAAGGTCACGTCCCTCATTACGAGCTTGTACATGCTTCTAAAGCTACTCGATTAGCTACAGCACCGGTGCATTTCCCCAAGGGTGTCCTAAAGTTCCTCCACCGAATTGTAGTACGGAATCATCTCCAAAGATCTCGGTCAAAGCAGGCATATGCCAAACGTGAATACCCCAAGCTACGGGCAGAACACCTGGCATAGAAACCCAATCTTGAGTGAAATAAATACCACAGCTTCGATCTTTTCAATAAAATCATCGTAGTAAATCAACAAAGCCCAAAGTTATGTCCTTTCTCCTTCAAGTTTACCTACTACTGTACCAGCGTGAATATGATCTCCACCAGACATACGTAAAGCTTTAGCTAGTACACGAAAGTGCATACCATGATTCTTCTGTCTATCAATAACTGCGTGCATTGCGCGATGGATGTGAAGAAGTAGACCATTATCTCGGCAATAATGAGCCAAGCTAGTATTTGCGGTGAACCCACCTGTTAAGTAGTCGTGCATTACGATAGGAACTCCCAATTCTCTAGCACACATGGCCCTTTTGATCATTTCTTCACATGTACCTGCAGTAGCATTCAAGTAATGCCCTTTGATTTCACCTGTTTCAGCCTGTGATTTAAAATTGCTTCGGCACAAAATAAAACGGTCTCTCCAGCGCATAAATGGTTGGGAGTTCACATTCTCATCATCTTTGGTAAAATCAAGCCCGCCACGTAGACATTCATAAACTGCTCTACCGTAGTTCTTAGCGGATAACCCCAATTTAGGTTTAATAGTACATCCTAATAGGGGGCGACCATACTTATTCAATTTATCTCTTTCAACCTGGATGCCATGAGGCGGGCCTTGGAAAGTTTTAATATAAGCAGTAG
>NW_026440364.1:15000-32500 GCF_025698485.1 Gossypium arboreum
TTGTATAGTATTATACTATATATAGTATAAATATATATTTATACTAGTATTATACAAATTAGTACTATATCGAAATGAAATCGAAATAAGTGGAATGTAAATAAAATAGGATTAATTCCAATCAATAAATCTTAAAACGCAACATGGAAACACCGCAAACAAACGAAACTGGACGATTCGATCAAACTGAATTGTTGTTTTGACTAAACAAACAGTTGCGGATGACTTGACAATGAATTCAGGTCGAAGCGACTAATCCGATCTATTTTTCACATTCATAGGAGTTCGTCTATGTTTCTGCTTTACGAATATGATATTTTCTGGGCATTTCTAATAATATCAAGTGCTATTCCTATTTTGGCATTTCTAATTTCTGGAGTTTTAGCCCCGATTAGAAAGGGTCAGAAAAACTTTCTAGTTATGAATCGGGTATAGAACCAATGGGCGATGCTTGGTTACAATTTCGAATCCGTTATTATATGTTTGCTCTAGTTTTGTTGTTTTGATGTTGAAACGGTTTTCTTTATCCATGGGCAATGAGTTTCGATGTATTGGGGTACCCGTATTCATGAAGCTTTCATTTTCGTGCTTATCCTAATTGTTGGTTCAGTTTATGCATGGCGAAAAGGAGCATTGGAATGGTCTTAGTTCCTGAATATTCAGATAATAAAAAGAAAAGAAAAGTCAAAATAATAATAACATTGAGTATGAATTCCATCAATTTCCCTTACTTGATCGAACAACCCAAAATTCAGTTATTTCAACTACATTAAATGATCTTTCAAATTGGTCAAGACTCTCCAGTTTATGGCCGCTTCTTTATGGTACCAGTTGTTGCTTTATTGAATTTGCTTCATTAATAGGCTCACGCTTCGACTTTGATCGTTATGGGCTGGTACCAAGATCGAGTCCTGAACAGGCAGACCTAATTTTAACAGCTGGAACAGTAACAATGAAAATGGCGCCCTCTTTAGTGAGATTATATGAACAAATGCGAACCTAAATATGTTATTGCTATGGGCGCGTGTACAATTACAGGAGGGATGTTCAGTACTGATTCTTATAGTACTGTTCGGGGGGTCGATAAGCTAATTCCCGTGGATGTCTATTTGCCGGGCTGTCCCCCTAAACCCGAGGCAGTTATAGATGCTATAACAAAACTTCGTAAGAAAATATCTCGCGAAATCTATGAAGATCGAATTAGATCTCAACAGGGGGATCGGTGTTTTACTACCAATCACAAGTTTTGTCTTGTACGCAGTACTCATACTGAAATTATAATCAAGGATTGCTCTATCAACCACCATCTACTTCAGAGATTCCTCCTGAAACATTTTCAACTACAAGGGTTCACTATCTTCCCACGAATTAGTAAATTAGGTAGGATTTTTTTTTTTACAGAAACAGACAACGAATTAATCTTCATAAATTCGATTTCATCATAAATGCGAAATACTTATCTTATAAAAATGACAAATAAAAAAGAAAAGTGCGGGAGAGATAAAAAAGATGCAGGGTCGTTTGTCTGTTTGGCTAGTCAAACACAGGCTAGTTCATAGATCTTTGGGCTTCGATTACCAAGGAATAGAGACTTTACAAATAAAGCCTGAGGTTGGCATTCCATTGCTGTTATTTTATATGTATAGTTACAATTATCTACGTTCCCAATGTGCCTATGATGTAGCACCAGGCGGACTGTTAGCCAGTGTGTATCATCTTACGAGAATAAGTATGGTGTAGATCAACCGGAAGAGGTATGTATAAAGTATTTGCTCCAAGGAGTAACCCTAGAATTCCGTCTGTTTTCTGGGTTTGGAAAAGTTCGGATTTTCAGAACGAGAATCTTATGACATGTTGAGAATCTCTTATGAAAATCATCCACGACTGAAACGTATCTTAATGCCCGAAAGTTGGATAGGTTGGCCTTTACGTAAAGGATTACATTGCCCCAATTTTATGAAATACAAGACGCTCATTGAATGATAAGAAACTAATTACAACTTCGAATATTCAAAGGAATATTTGTACATTCTCTTCTAGCTCAAACAGAGGAATTGAGGTTTCATTCGTATTCTTATGGATGAGCTAATAAATAAAAGAAATAAAAGACAATACATCATTGAGATTCTCGATTTTTGAAGAGACTTTTTATTTATATTTATTTTATTTCGGACGAGCCGAGACAATAGGATGAACAACAAGGGTTCTGTACCGTGAACTTTATATCGCGCATCACTTAGATGAACTCTAGAGAGTCGCATAGAGGGAATGAAGAAATGGAATATGAAAGAGAATACAAAGAAATAAATGAAAGGGATCAGCTTCTATTTGTACTGTAGCTGAGATGAGTCTTGGTTATTTCTATCCTTGAACTCCTCTAGACCCGACTTTTGTTGGGTCCTTTCAATAACTTCTTTATTTTAATCTTTTAATTAAATATGTATGAAGTATTACCATTCTTTTTTGAATGTGAGAAGCCGCAGTGTGAACAAATGAAAAGAAGAGGAAAGATAAGCAAATTTTGTCTTTACTACATTATAATAGACACATTAGAATAGACTCTTTGCTCATTTAAAAGAAAAAATACAAATAAAATAAATAAAGAGCGCCTCCTCTTTCTTTGTCTGATTCGCGAGGAAGGGTCCCGTTGAATTCTTAATGATCATGATCATAATATTTTGGTCGTATAAATGACAACAAATGGATCACTTTTCCGATGATTTTTGAAAAATGAACTCAATTTCAATTAATTGATTCATAGCATCTGCTCTTCGATAGTATCTATCGATACTTTCAAGGTTAGAAGAAAAAAGAATCACTCAATTGGATGACACAATACAATATATATTTAATATTTCTTTTTTTCTGTCGACCAGATTCAAACCTTTTCTAGACTAGTCTAACCTTACTCGATTTATTTTAGTATTTCATCAAAGTTTGAAATTATTTTATAAGTTTATCGCCTTGATTCTATTTTATCAAAAAAATCGGTAAGATTCCTTCTCTTTTTTGGTTGTCCATTACTTAGTATATTATACTTATTTCGACTTATTTTATACTTATTATATCCTTATTACTTATTCTATTATAAGTAAATCGAAAAATAAAGGGTTCTGAAAATCTGGAAAAATCGAAACTAAGAATAGAAATCTTTGACGAACGGGTCCCGGAATTGTTATTATTTCGACACAAGAAAGGAATTTTACACCCTTTTCTTGTGTCGAAACTAAAAGACGAAGAATACTCCCTGTAATTATTTGTTCCCTCATTTAATTTATCCTTCCTTTCTATTCTCCTTACTTATCTTATGTTTAGTATCTACTCAAATTGAATTTAGAAAACAAAACCTATTCTGTAACATTTAAATCTGACACTGACAATGAATATAATTACACCCCCAATTTAGTCAATTTAGATTGAAAAAAGAAAAAAAAGAGGTAAAGACAAATAGTCTTCTTCACAATATACATATTTTGTTTTGAATTTTGAATGCGGTAAAAGCAATTCCTAGAGAAGAATAGAAACAAGCAGACTTTTCATCCCTTTTTCATTATACCTAACCTAATTGCCAGGAATAATTTGTTCTTTTTACAAATTTGATGTTGATAAATCCACAGATCTAGAAATTCATTTCGGACACTTGAACCTTCTCAAACTGTTTCTTTTAAGAACCAAAAGATTTGTGCAAAAACAATAGATGCCAAGAAGAACAAAAGACCTTGGACGCGTAGTGGGTCTTGAAGTACTATTTCTGCATCCCCTGACCAAATCCACCCACATTAGGATTAATTGTTAATGGTTGATCGAGTTTGATAGATTCACCCTCTGAAACAAAGTTCTGGTCCTGGGGATAATATCAACCACTTGATGTCCATCAAGGCATCCGTTATGGTTATTTCGTACCCCTTTTTCTTTTCGTATGATTTTGCTTACTATACCTGTTGCCGTAGCATTATAAACAGTATTGTTACTTTTGTTCCCGTCAGGATAAATCTGGCCCCTTCCTGTTTCCGCCTACGTATGGGATATTTTAAGAAATGAGCATCCTTATTACTAGCAGGGTCTGGGAAAAGAATAGGAAGGTGATTTCACTATATTTTTACCAGGAACAGGACCTATCACAAGAATATTTTTCTTAGTGGGGCGGTAGTTCTGAAAAGACAGATTGCCTATCTTTTCTTTCATCTCGGGCGAAATACGATCAGGCAGGGCTAACTCAAACCCCTCTGGTAAAATAAGAACAGCACCCACATTCAAAGCCCTTTCTCTTAGCAAGAACTTGTTTCAGTTGCATATCATAAGAATTCTAACAACCGCTTCAAATACAGTATCAGGAAGTACCGCTTGTGGAACCTCAATATCCACGGGTTTATTCGCTAAATGGCAATTGGCACATACAATACATGATTGCTTCTCGTGGATTTTCATACCCTGCTGCGCAAAAATGGGATATGCATTTGAAATGGAAGCCCCGGTTATTATATAGATCATGAGCGATACGGAAATGGATCGAGTAATCTCCTCCTTTATCCAAGAAAAAGTATTTCTAGTTTGCATGGTCAATCATTGATCCCGAAAATTTCTACAATAAAATTAGGTAGGTCACTAGTATAGTTCCTAGCCACGATTCTGCTATTTACTTTTACTGAAAACTGAAAAAAAAATGAGCTGAAACAGAGGTTGTATTCTCTGATGGGTAGAAAAGAGTAAAGTAAGTACGACTTTGCATGCTTTGCTTATCTCGAAAGAAAAGATTCTAATTGAATCCGTGAATCATTTTCAGTCATTCATTGAATGATAAATAACTACAAGTGACGGAGATACACGATTTAAATAACGAAAGATCAATATTTTAAAATTGTATCTAGAATGACTGGAAAAGTAGAAACAAGACCAGATATAATTTGATCATTATGAGCAAATCCAAAATCTTTGTATATAGAGCCAATCATTAGTTCCCAACCGTGGGGCGAATGAAATCCTATACATAAATCTGTTAATAAAAGAATAGAAAAAGCTTTTATTGTGTCGCTTAAATTATAGAATTCTTGAACCCAAGAGTTAAGAATAAAAGTTCTTCATTCAAAATAGAATAACCACTTAGAATAACGAAACAGATTAGATTTCAAAGTGCAATCATGGATATGATCCTCATTGTGCAGCTTGATCAATTGGATCGTTTCTTTTGGATTCTATACGAAGCTTTTGTAGATGTGTTTCGGGTATTCTTTTATCATTTCGTCCAACAGGAAGAGTTCCTCTACTTCTATGAATTGTTCTAGAATACTCTTTTCTTGAATATCATTCAAAAAGTTTCGGATTGCCTAGTATCCCAATTAGTAATCCAAGATTTCAGACTTTTATTAAATGAGAGAGATCCACCAGGGCAAAAATACTATAGATGCAAGATATAGAAGGGGAGTGAATGCTTTCTTTTTTGCCATTTTTTCATCTGTGAGTTGTTAATGAACCCACCTCATTCGTTGACTTTATGTGATCTAATCTTTCTATCAAGCATGCCTTTCATTATATTATAAAGTAGGGCCCATGAATCTATTCTCTGTTTTTTGATTCAGTGCTTAGCCCTTGAATCTAATTGAATCTAAAAGAATACAGAATATAGAAAATAAGAATCCACTTTGAATTCGAATGAAATATATATATTATTGTTATATTGTTTTTGTTTCCATATATCTCAATTGATCAAATTCAAGCAATTGCCCTCTTTTGATAACTGCCCGAAAGAACCGCTTCAAATAATAAAGATTGTTCTATTCAGATTTTGAGACGAAGGAGCGCCCTGTCTATATCAAGATCGCAATCAAATATGTCGAAAATTTTCGCGGGTTATCTAAACTATATATAGTCTAGAGTCAGCAATAATTGAAAAAAAAATTAGGAAAAATATTATGCTGATCAAAAATGAGTGACAAAAAAAGACAGAAAAGTTATCATTACGTTTATCATTATGTTATAAGAAAGAAATCCACTTGTTTAGTTCTTTAGTTCTTAAGGAGCACAAAGAAAGGATAAAGGGAGGGGCCGATTGAGAAAAGAAAAGTAGAAAATTTACAAGATATGATCTATCTGTATCTAACGTATCAACTCCAAATATTGCAAATAAAAAGCGAAAGTCTTTATTTCGATTTGATATATGAGATCCAGTATTTCGATTTCTTGCTTATTTTGTTACTGAATTAAGTTGAGCGGTTTTACATTTACAGACGCATAAAAACTATTTTGTGGACAAAAAAACTGTTTTTATGTTATGACTCTTCCGTATACGTCCGCTTTGGTTTGAATGGGCATTCTGAAGAAACTTCAGTTTAGTTCTGCTATAGAAAAGGATTCTTGGATTGAGCTTTTCCTCGGCGAAAGCTTTTATTCTGCAATTCATTTCAAAGACTTCAATCGGTACACGCAAAATAGGCCAATTCAGCAGCTTTTGTTCAATTTCGCGCGAGTCAAATTCTCATCAGTACGAGTCAAGGAACGGCCCCTGGCCTCTGATTTCCATATAAAGGACACGACGAGCATAAATACCCTCTTTAACTTCTATTCTGATGGACTGAATATCTTTCATAAGGAATCGTAGAAAGATGCGACGATTTTTCCAAAACCCCAACGAAAATACAGACTATTCCTCCTTTCTATCGAATCGATCATAACCACTGCCTACATTCCAAAAATTGTGCACCACAAATAGGAACTAATAAAGAGGCCTGCGATCCCATAGAAAGACATCACGATTCCTTGTGGAAAAAAACTATTTGCTGACGGAAATAAAGATATCAAATTCCTACCAAGATAACTAGAGTTCCAACTAATAAAAACCTAATGAACCAAAAAAGGATAAAGGCGCAAAAATTGCTTGTTTTCGAGATCCACTATAAATTCTATCCATATAGATTCTGATCGCCAACTCATACATACTAGATCCAGTTGCATTTTATTCGAATTGAGAGAATAACCAAAAAATTCGACTTTACTTTTTTGTTTCCGAGTAACTCTCATCAACTAGTACTATTTTGATATGAACTTTTAGAAGAATTCATCAAATTGCTTCGATCTAAAATCATCCTTTATATGATCGCCTATACGGATCTACTAGATATATGACTTTAATTTCATACATCCGTTCGGTACCGATCCACTTGCTATAATTCATTTAACCTATACCATGTTTACGTATGCATAAGAGGGGCTTTTCATTTATGTTCGGTTCGGGTAAGCCGGATGTTATACAATATTCTACTAAATAGGTATCCATGACATCTAAGTCTTGAAAAAATAGATAAGATTTGGTCTTGGCCCCATCGAATCTAAAAATCTTGTTTTGAACATACAAAGATAAAGAAGCCATTGATTGCCGGAAATACTAGGCCTACTAAAGGCACAAAAATAGAGGAAAACTGCTGAAAGTTGTCATAAAATGGGTACCTCAATTTAATATTTGTACCTGTTATTGTTATGTTTAGTTAGAAATATATCTTATAACGATTATATTATAATTCGTATATTATACTAATTATATCTAAATACTAAAAGTATATCTAAGCGAATCTATATATCTAATAGATATCTAATAAGTGCAAGGAATGTAGAATTAAATAAAAGGACTTGCCCATCTTTTTAAATCAAATAAAATAGATGTATATGATAAGATAATCCACTTTCTTTATTATCTTACTTTATTCTTACTTTTCTTATTATTCTATTGTTCTTGTCTTCTAATTTGCATTTTTGAATTTAATAAAGAAAGAGTTTATTACAAATTGTCGAAAGATTCGATTCGTTAGAATCCGATCCAAGAACAGGGATTATTAGTAAAAATAGAATTTTCGGGAGATATAGAAAGATGCAAAACTCTATATTTCTATTCTATTTTTTCTCTATTTAAATTCTATATACATACGCAATAGAGGAGGATAAAATTCGTTTTATTTGTCTCTCAAATTCAATTTCATTTCACAGAAGGAAAAATTCGCTTTTTATCTTGTTGCTAGAGGTTTACTCATTAGTAATATCGGATAATGATAATAATAATTATCCACATAATTTGTTTTTCGACAATTCCTTTTTTTGTCACAAAGTCAAAGCCCATTACGCGGGCTTTGACTTTGATTCTGATAAACTAACTAACTACCTTTTCACTACAAATAAAAAAATTTCACTTAAGACTCTACTTGATTGAATTTTGATTCAAAGGGAAAAAACCGTGGAGCTGAACTAACTCCTCAGAACACCTTTTAAAGGATTACGTGGTACGATTGGATCGAATAAACCCTTATGGAATAAATATTCAGCCGCCTGTGAACCTTCCGGTATTGTTTTTATTCAATGTTTGCTCAATTACTCTTTTACCCGCAAATGCAATATAGGCATTGGGTTCAGCAATAATGATATCCCCAACATACCAAAACTCGCAGTCACTCCACCAGTAGTAGGAGATGTAAGAATTGATACATAAAATAACTTTTATTTGATTGATAATCATATAAAGCGGAAGATATTTTAGCCATTTGCATCAAGCTCAAACTTCCTTCTTGCATGCGTGCTCCTCCGGAGGCACACACTAGAATAAGAGGTAAAAAATTATTGGTAGCATATTCGATCAAACGGGTGATTTTCTCGCCTACTACAGATCCCATACTCCCCCCCATAAACTGAAAATCCATAACCCCGATTGCTATAGGAATACCGTTTAGTTGACCCGTGCCTGTTTGAATAGCCTCAGTTAATCCTGTCTTTCTTTGATAAAAATCAATACGATCTTTATAAAGCTCTTCTTCAGACTGAAATTCAATGGGATCCAGAGATCATGTCTTCATCCATAGGACCCCAAGTGCCTGGATCAATCGAAAGTTCGATTCTATCTGAACTCCTCATTTTCAAATGATATCACATTGTTCACAAATATTCATTTTTGAATTAAGCGATTTCTTATAATTTACTCCATAACAATTTTCGCATTCGCATTGAACCCACAAATCCTTGTATAGATCGAGATCATTAGAACTTTCTTTTAGAGTTAAATCATTACCATTTTCACGAGTTATTATATCGAAATTCTTGCCTTCACTACTATTTCCACCTTCGCCGCAAATGTAATTATAAATATAATTATCATTGGAATTGTCACTACCACTTAAAATGGAACTATCAATACAGATTTGAGAACGAAGATAAGAGTCAATACAACTATTAATGTGATTATTCCAACCACAGTTAGTATCATTATCATACAAGTTAAAATGATAGTGGGGCTCATCATTTTTCGATCCATTATTCATATAACTAGAATTATGATAACTATAAAAAAAACTTTCTAGTTCACTCAAAAAGAATGATCATTGTTAAGCTCAAAATTTGATTTTCACTATCAAAATATATGGAATAACGGTCCTGATTACTATCCCTAATTAAAAGGTGTCATCAAATAGAAATTCGAATGTCTTTGACGTCAACTAAATGATCAACCTTACTGTAATAACTAGAGCTGTCACTACAATCATGAATGTTTTATCCGTATCATTTCTAGTCGGGTCTTCGTTTACAGTAGTATTTTCAACAGGACCAAGGCGGCTATCCATTGATTTACTTAGCCCACATCTGTATTCTAATTCTCCCTTAGACAAGATCAAATTGAACCATGATTTTTCCATAGAGCTTTCTTGCCTCTATTTCCATGAAAGTACAGTAGATGAATAGTCATTCGATGAAAAATCAATTGAATATTTTATTTCCTATCAGAATACGCATACTAGATACAATCACTAGGGTTATTAACGAACAATGAGTGAATATTGAAGAAACGATTCTCTTTTGTGAGAACCTAGGTAGCAGTTCATTATATATGATAGGATAGAGCTCTTTTTCTTTTAATTAGAAATATCAATTTTCAATTAGAAATAGTGATTTCCCCATGTTGTGTAAAATCCGCACTGAAAAAATTGAAAAAGAAATTTTCTCCTATCAAGAACCTTTTTCGTAAAATCTCGTCTACTAATACAATAAGTTTCTATTCAACACGGAGCCAAAAGGACAACATACAGGATGGGTAGAAGAAGTTGTGATGCTTGGCTCGATCCATGATCGAAACCGTGGTATATAGGATGAAAAGAATACACCAATCCTAAGGATCCATACATAGGATTAATTATGGACCCAGGAGAAAATTTGAGTTGTGTTTAGTCTTTTATTTTTGTATTTAAGATCTTGTATATCTAGATAAAATATATCTATCAAAATATAGACAATAGAATCGGCTCAATCCTTTTAGTAAAGATTGGGCCGAGTTTAATTGCAATTCAACAAACCGACAGTAATTACTGGATTACAAAGTATCCATTGCTTCGAATTCAAATTTGATTTATGAAGCTGGTTTATCTCATTTTCCACTTTATCTAATTTATCCACTGCGTCGAATTCAAATTTGATCGCCTTCCATACTTCAAGCAGCAGCTAGTTCAGGACTCCATTTGCTAGCCTCGCGGATAATTTCATTACCCTCGCGGGCAAGGTCCGTCCTCATTACGAGCTTGTACACATGCTTCTAAAGCTACTCGATTAGCTACAGCACCGGTGCATTTCCCCAAGGTGTCCTAAGTTCCTCCACCGAATTGTAGTACGGAATCATCTCCAAAGATCTCGGTCAAAGCAGGCATATACCAAACGTGAATACCCCCCAAGCTACTGGGCAGAACACCTGGCATAGAAACCCAATCTTGAGTGAAATAAATACCACGGCTTCGATCTTTTCAATAAAATCATCACGTAGTAAATCAACAAAGCCCAAAGTTATGTCCCTTTTCTCCTTCAAGTTTACCTACTACTGTACCAGCGTGAATATGATCTCCACCAGACATACGTAAAGCTTTAGCTAGTACACGAAAGTGCATACCATGATTCTTCTGTCTATCAATAACTGCGTGCATTGCGCGATGGATGTGAAAGTAGACCATTATCTCGGCAATAATGGCCAAGCTAGTATTTGCGGTGAACCCACCTGTTAAGTAGTCGTGCATTACGATAGGAACTCCCAATTCTCTAGCACACATGGCCCTTTTGATCATTTCTTCACATGTACCTGCAGTAGCATTCAAGTAATGCCTTTGATTTCACCTGTTTCAGCCTGTGATTTAAAATTGCTTCGGCACAAAATAAGAAACAGTCTCTCAGCGCATAAATGGTTGGGGTTCACATTCTCATCATCTTTGGTAAAATCAAGCCCGCCACGTAGACATTCATAAACTGCTCTACCGTAGTTCTTGGCGGATAACCCCAATTTAGGTTTAATAGTACATCCTAATAAAGGGCGACCATACTTGTTCAATTTATCTCTTTCAACCTGGATGCCATGAGGCGGGCCTTGGAAAGTTTTAATATAAGCAGTAGGGACTCGCAGATCCTCTAGACGTAGAGCGCGCAGGGCTTTGAACCCAAATACATTACCCACAATGGAAGTAAACATGTTAGTAACAGAACCTTCTTCAAAAAGGTCTAAAGGGTAAGCTACATAACATATATATTGATCTTCTTCTCCAGGAACGGGCTCAATGTCGTAGCATCGCCTTTGTAACGATCAAGGCTAGTAAGCCCATCGGTCCCACAGTTGTCCATGTACCAGTAGAAGATTCAGCAGCTACCGCGGCCCCTGCTTCCTCAGGCGGAACTCCGGGTTGAGGAGTTACTCGGAAGGCTGCCAAGATATCAGTATCTTTGACTTCATATTCAGGAGTATAATAAGTCAATTTATACTCTTTAACACCAGCTTTGAATCAACACTTGCTTTAGTCTCTGTTTGTGGTGACATAAGTCCCTCCCTACAACTCATGAATTAAGAATTCTCGCAACAACAAGGTCTACTCGATATAAATGAGGAGTTAATGAAACCTTTTCGAAGAAATCTTTCAAAAAATTATCAACGAATCCGAAAGGTTCCTTATTAGACCATGGTATTTGATTCGCCAAATACATCATTATTCTATATTCTTTCATATGTATGGCGCAACCTGATCCGTGTTTTTCAAGTTTATAATTCCTTACTTTTTTTTGAATCAAAATTCTAAATGCAAATGAAATAAATGAAATAGAAATAGATAAGAAATAGATAAATAATATAAAAATAATACTAATATATATTAGAATATATATATAATAGAATAGATAAATATATAATAGAATTAATATTCTAACATCTAATATAAATTATATATTATAAGCTCAATAAAATAAGAAATTCACCCTTGACAGTAATATATATTTGTATATATAAATCCTAGATGTGAAAACAGGCGTAATTCGGCCTGAAATGAAAAAAAGGGAATATAGATGGAAAAAGGGGGAGAGGTTGGACGTAAAGTAAAAAAAATCGATATGCTAAAATAAAATATGAAATGAAATTGAAACAAGGCTAATGAGATAGAAATAAGGAATCATAAATAGAGGTTCGGGTTCGAATTCCATAGATAATATGGATGGTGTTGCCTATAATGATGGACAAATGAAGACTCTCCCAAAATTTTATTTATCCACTTCCTATTTTGAAAATAGGTTGGTTGGACTTAAAAATTCCTTCATTGAATAAGGAACCAATCCAATTGCATGCACTTGAATTGGATGGGACCAACGAAATCGAGCGCTAACCCCCATTTCTTATTGAATTAACCGATCAACCTCCTGTCGAAGATTTGTTTTGTATTAGATAATTTTGGAAAAAAAATTGACATATTTCACTTTATTATGAAAATAAATCCTACTACTTCTGTTCCTGGAGTTTTCATGCTTGAAAAAGAAAATCTGGGGCGTATTTCTCAAATCATCGGTCCAGTACTGGATGTAGCCTTTCCCCCAGGCAAGATGCCTAATATTTACAACGCCCTAGTAGTTAAGGTCAAGATACCGCCGGTCAACAAATTAATGTAACTTGTGAGGTACAGCAATTATTAGGAAATAATCGAGTTAGAGCTGTAGCTATGAGCGCTACAGATGGTCTAACGAGAGGAATGGAAGTGATTGACACGGGAGCTGCTCTAAGTGTTCCAGTCGGCGGAGCGACCCTAGGACGAATTTTAACGTGCTTGGGGAGCCCGTTGATAATTTAGGTCCTGTAGATACTCGCACAACATCCCCTATTCATAAATCCGCGCCCGCTTTCATACAATTAGATACAAAATTATCTATTTTTGAAACAGGAATTAAAGTAGTCGATCTTTTAGCTCCTTATCGTCGTGGAGGAAAAATCGGACTATTTGGGGGGGCTGGGGTAGGTAAAACAGTACTCATTATGGAATTGATCAACAACATTGCCAAAGCTCATGGGGGCGTATCCGTATTTGGCGGAGTAGGTGAACGGACTCGTGAAGGAAATGATCTTTACATGGAAATGAAAGAATCTGGAGTAATTAATGAACAAAATCTTGCGGAATCAAAAGTGGCTTTAGTCTACGGTCAGATGAATGAACCGCCAGGAGCTCGTATGAGAGTTGGATTGACTGCCCTAACTATGGCGGAATATTTCCGAGATGTTAATGAACAAGACGTACTTCTATTTATAGACAATATCTTCCGTTTTGTCCAAGCGGGATCCGAAGTATCTGCCTTATTGGGTAGAATGCCTTCCGCTGTGGGTTATCAACCCACCCTTAGTACCGAAATGGGTACTTTACAGAAAAATTACTTCTACCAAGGAGGGATCCATAACTTCTATTCAAGCGGTTTATGTACCTGCGGATGATTTGACCAAACCCTGCCCTGCCACAACATTTGCGCATTTAGATGCTACTACCGTACTATCAAGAGGATTAGCTGCCAAAGGTATTTATCCAGCGGTAGATCCTTTAGACTCAACGTCCACTATGCTCCAACCTCGAATCGTTGGTGAGAACATTATGAAACTGCGCAAAGGGTTAAGCAAACCTTACAGCGTTACAAAGAACTTCAGGACATTATAGCTATCCTTGGGTTGGACGAATTGTCCGAAGAGGATCAACAACAAGTAAGAGCGCGAAAAATTGAGCGTTTCTTATCACAACCCTTTTCGTAGCGGAAGTATTTACCGGTTCCCCAGGGAAATATGTTGGTCTAGCAGAAACAATTAGAGGATTTAAATTGATCCTTTCCGGAGAATTAGACGGTCTTCCTGAACAGGCCTTTTATTTGGTAGGTAACATCGACGAAGCTACTGCAGAGGCTACGAACTTAGAAATGAGAGCAAATTGAAGAAATGACCTTAAATCTTTGCGTACTTACCCTAATCAGATTGTTTGGGATTCAGAGTGAAAGAAATCATTTGTCTACTAATGGCGGACAAATTGGCGTATGCCAAATCACGCGCTTATTGCCACAGCTGTAGATATAGGTGTTTTGAGAAAACGCCTTAACGACCAATGGTTAACGATAGCTCTGATGGGTGGTTTTGCTAGAATGAGGCAACAATGAAATCACTATTTTAGTTAATGATACGGAAGAGTGTAGTGACATTGATCACTGAAACTCGTAAAGCTCTTGAAATAGCGGGAAGCTAACAACGAAAGCTGAAGTGAAGAGGCAAACAATTGAGGAGCAAATCTAGCTCTCAGACGGAGCTGAGGACACGAGTCGAGGGCTATCAACGCGATTTCATAACGAGTTGGTTAATCGAAAAGAATTTCCGTAGAAACAGAACTTCGTTTATACATCATTTGATTCTGCCGATTAAATGAATCAAATACAATCAAAAGTGAAATCAGTTTGATCTAACGAAAATTTGAAATTGAAACGGAAATAGAATGGGATGAAAAAGATGAAAATCAATAAAGAAGGTGGGTGAAAAACTTGTAGACACCGGGATCGATGGTATCTAATAAGTTCTACCTACTATGAATTTGAACCAATGTCCCATGTGTAAAGCAATATCTAACCACTGAGTTAAGTAGGTCATTTATTATCATAAGGAATCATAAAGAGAAAGAAAAGGACCTAGCCATCGATGGATTATAAATCCAATATTGCTAGCGCAATACCAATCAAACCGACAAAGAAGGTATGATATGATGTTGGATCGCGTAATATTCATGCTTGACAAAAGAGAATTATCTACATATTATGATAAAATATGTATCGCAAACACAAGGGCTATACCTCAGTTGGTAGAAACACCTCGTTTACGATGCGCCAATGTTTTTCAGGAAGTCTATCTTGCAATCAAAAGAATTGATCTTTTGAGAAATCGATGTCTTACTCCATTACTTTGAAGGAACAAAACAAGAGAACAATAGTCGATTAAATGGTTCGGTCCGATTCGGGTGCTGTTTAGCAAGATCCGAATTCGAACCCATCGTGATTTGAGATATTGATAGGGTGAATACCCGGTCTATTCAATGCTAGGCATAATGAGTATAAGGACCTCAAAAATGCTCTTTTCGTCCTATGAATCTTAAGGTGTATGAAGTTTCATGTTTGATTTTTTAATCAGGATGGTAGAGACTCCATTTAACTTAGGTTGATCTAGGCCAGAAGCAGACCTACGTCAAGATAACCCTTCCCCTCTTTGAAACACTTTGGAAGTGCTCCTGTATCAGTAATGAATCAGAGCACAATGAATCAAACACGGAACCGTCTTCTTTTTTCTGTTAGAAAAAAAATATATACAGTAGACTAACTGATATTTCTATCAGTTAATGAAAGAGCAATGCAAAAAAAAATGCATGTTGGGTCTTTGAAATAGGCCGAATCATTTTGATAATAATCAGTTCGATCTGTTTTACCGAGAAGGTCTACGGTTCGAGTCCGTATAGCCCTATATTTTCGAATTTTCTATTTTATTAATTTTAAATATTCATTAAATTTATTAAATTAAGAAAAATGAAAATAATATTCTTAAAACTAAAGCAAACTAATCTTTTATCCTCTTATCTTAAATACATTGCCCTGGGCGGATGGCGGGAATCGAACCCGGTCTTCTCCTTAACAAAGAAATTTTACCATTCGACTATATCCGCATTTTCGTTCTTGATTCTTGATACGAAAGAATATTTGGTCAACTAGGACAGATACTTTCTTCAGTTCAGGGCGATTTTATCAAATTCCACTACTAAACCAATTAACAATCGAAATTATATAACAATTCAAATGCTTATCAATTAATCAAATTACAAGTTATTAGCAATTAATATTAATTTATATTATTTGTTATTAATATTAAGAATATTAAGTAATTAATAATATTTATATTATTATATTAATATATTTCGATTTATAAATCTATATTTCTATATTATTTATTTTATTATTCTATCTATTATTATATTATCTATTTATAATTTATATATTATTTTATATATTATTATTATATATATTTTTATATATATTTTTATTTCTATTTAGTTATTATTTTATTTCTATTTAGTTATTATTTATTTTTATTTCTATTTAGTTATTATTTAGTTATTATTTATATTTAGTATATTTAGAATTTATTATTATTTAATATTTAATTTAAGTTAAATAGAAAAATTAATAATTTAATTTAAGTATAATTAAAATAAATTATTAATTTATTTTCATTTTTTATTATGATTTCGATTTTATTATTTTCTTTTCATTCATCATTCAAATTCTATTTATTTCATTCAAGTTACATTACAGATTACAGAAGTTTGACTGACCCCCCTCTAATTTTTTTTATTTTCATTTTGGCAACTTATACTTCTATATTGAATGTGTCTCAAAATCTGAAAAATTCGTGGGAGGGTCATTTTGAATCAGAATGGATAGATTCAAGAAATAAGAGAATTAAGGATACCCACTAGAAAAACTAATCCAATCCATAAAGATGTACCGGAAAATACAATATTTTGTTACTCAACCAACCATCAGGAGAAGCAAATACAACAGGTACACTAATCAGTAAGATTGACGAAGTAGCAATTAATGCAAAAACAGCCAATTGGAAAGCAATAGTCATGTTTCTAATCCTCCAAGCTACCAACAAAGAACTATACCATTTGATCCCTCTATGATATTGACCAAAAAAATTAATAAAATGCAAGGTAGAGGATTTTACCATGAATCGATTGATTCTATATGACTTATTTCCAACCCTTTAACCGCTTTTATTCGGACATGGGGTCGAGGGTGATTTTTTATTTCACGTTCACAAATAGGCATGCTAGATTATGCATTTCATCTATCTATATATACAGATAAATAGATTGACCTATAGGTTCACACGATATCTTTCTATACATAGTGATGGTATCAACTCATATGGCCATGTTCGATTCGGTGGAATAAAAATAAAATAGAAATTAGCTTTCGGAGAGATGGCTGAGTGGTTGATAGCTCCGGTCTTGAAAACCGGTATAGTTCGAAACAAAAAAACTATCGAGGTTCGATCCCTCTCTCTCCTTTGCTCGATGAATAGATTTCTTTCTTTATTGCTTTTTCTGGCTTCTTAATTAAGAATCTTAATATTAATAAAGGTAATGGCTCGGCTGGGTGGAATAGCCGAGCCAGA